>NC_137896.1:85814962-86025011 GCF_963455335.1 Martes martes
AAGAGAGAGATCACAAGTAGGCGGAGAGGCAGGCAGAGAGAGAGAGGGGGAAGCAGGCTCCCCACTGAGCAGAGAGCCCGATGCGGGGCTCGATCCAAGGACCCTGGGATCATGACCTGAGCTGAAGGCATGACCCACTTAAACCACTGAGCCACCCAGGCGCCCGGATTAGGAAGTTTTAAAGTTAATTCGTTTCTTTCAAACAAAGAAATACTTTGAACTTTATTTTTTTTTTTTTAATATTTATTTATTTATTTATTTGGCAGACAGAGATCACAAGTAGGGAGAGAGGTAGGCAGAGAGAGAAGAGGAAGCAGGCTCACCGATGAGCAGAAAGCCCGATGCGGGGCTCGATCCCAGGACCCCGGACCATGACCTGAGCCGAAGGCAGAGGCCTAACCCACTGAGCCACCCAGGTGCCCCTACTTTGAACTTTAGTAACAACACATGGGTCAAGTTAATAACCAAGAACATGAGATAAAAATCTTACAAGGATTTCCCACAGTACTTAGGTTTCTACATAGCAGCAGTAAAAGTAAATTCAATATTCGGTTTACAATTTATTCAAAGGATAAATACAAAATTAGGAAAGCAAGAGATAAAAGTCAAAGCAAATATATTTAATATTTCAAAACAACTCTACATACAAAGCAAATGGGCAGGGGAACGCCCCATGAATCAAACTGGCTACCTGCATTCACGTCTACCAGAAACTTGTATTTACTATTTCCCTTGCCTGAGAACTACCAGCCTTCACTGTCTCAGGTACAATCCAACCCATTAGGGGCACTGTTTGAAGACCAGGCTTTCTAATGAGTCCATCTCACACTGAACTAGCCACAGGACATCCATGTGTGGAGGACGCCACACTGGCATCAGTGAGGACAACATGCGGACAAGAGTGTCACCTGAAGGGGGCTGTTGGCAGGAACAAACTGTAGTGACCCTGGTACTCGGGGACCTTTACAGCCGGGATGTTGTAGGACGACAGAAAATTAACGGACAGCCAACTTTGAGTCTCACAAATTAAGAATGTATTAGCTGGGGCGCCTGGGTGGCTCAGTGGGTTAAGCCTCTGCCTTTGGCTCAGGTCATGATCTCAGGGTCCTGGGATTGAGCCCCGCATCAGGCTCTCTGCTCAGCGGGGAGCCTGCTTCCCCCTCTCTCTCTGCCAGCCTGCCTCTCTGCCTACTTGTGATCTCTCTGTCAAATAAATAAGATTAAAAAAAAAAAAAAAGAATGCATTAGCTAAGAACCATGGGGTCATTTGCCCTTTAGGTATAATGAATCTACAATTCTCTGTGACTATTCTGGCAATTCTAAGACCTCACCGTATTTACCTTCATTTCGGAACACATAAAGCTGAGTGATAGAGGCAAAAATGAACTCCGAAAGGCCCCCCCAGGGTGTACAAGAGCTATGAGTTCCACAATACACCTTATTAGGCTCTGGTTTTTAAATTGTTGGATGCTTCTAAATCACTCAGTATACTGCAGAAAATAAAGCATATGAAAAACATGCCAAGAGCTTTCATCCTAATAGGTATAAATGATCTTTTTAATCTTACACAAACAGAGGTAGACTGATAAGTGAGTGGAAGGAAAGAACTGTAACTCTATCCAAAAAGCATTTCTCTAATTGTTTACACGCTCCACTTTTTATTCCATATTTTCAACTGTACATTCATACTTCATTTTCAAAAATCTCTTGAAATACGAAAAGGAAAATATGGCTACATGACAGCATTAGGAGAAATACATGAGAAAACACATACGTGAACCTTGGAATTTGAGCCAATAAATCATGTTAGTATAAAGTTCAAAAATGTGGCCTTTCAATCTTGCAAATAATCTCTTGTACACATGCTAACCAAAAAAGAGAATAATGAATTTATCTTATTACACACATACTTCCGGGGAAGGGATCCGCTGGTTAAATGACCTGTAACCTGGCAACCTGTCTGTATATAATGACAAGATTAGTTTATAGCTCCAGGATGTTTAAACTAATAAAGTTCCGCCATCATTTCTTTTCTTACATCATTTTGTAAAATGCAGGATACCTATTTACCTTCAGATTAATGAGAGAAACTTAACTCTACTTAACTCTCACTCCTTTTCCTCATCCAAAAAAGTTAACAATTTCTTTTTCTTAAATGCCACTCCAATGAAAAACAGGCCTCTAATTTTTTAGGGAAATTATTTCTTGGCCTTTAGTAAGTACTCAGTAAATACTTCTAGCCAATTGAGGAGAATTTAAAGATAACTGCTTAATAAAAGTAAAGCTGGATTTTATGCCAAAATGTGGCCCATGGAAAAATGACCCACGCTGTGTGGCAGCCCCAGGCTTTGCTGCAACACAGAGACAGAGATGAGGGACTGGCCTCAGTTCTCCGGGAAGGCAAAACAGCACAGCTATTCATTCAAACTACCCTGGCTCATAACTCTGTCTCCTGCAGAACACAGCAAGTGCTGTAAGCACTCAGGATAGAGATTTTCGCTTGCTGTTTATGAAAGGATCCTGTAAAAGGAATCTTTGTTCTATAATTAACAGATTGCCAGATACTACAGAAACTTTAGCATACATGCTGTCTGGTTACTCACCCATCTTAAATATCCTTCTTTTGCAACTATCAATTTACTTACACAAAGCTGTTGATCACCGTATACACTAGAAATTCGCTAGAAACAACACATTCTCACAAAAAATTTTAAAAGACTTGTTAAGGTATATGACATCATAAAAAGTAGATCCTTTGTTTTAATCTAATGATTCTTTCAAAAAACAACTGGCAAGTTGGAGTGGAGACATGAAACTCTTGATTATGTTTATCCAATCATCTCTTCTTTAAAAAAGCAACAGTAATGAAGTAACTTCTAGCATCAGAAAAGTTTACTAACAACTAAACACTGGCTACATTCTTAGTGCAATACAATCTTTAACACATCTACAAACATGTATATACTTCAAATATTGGCAAATTGCTTCAAAATGCAATTCTCAGTAAGTTTTGGTAATTTATTCACAGTTCAAGGTTAGAGTTATTGGACTTACAAGACATGAGGAAGAAATGATCCAATGGCTCGGTAAACTACACATTTATCTTATAGAACAG
The DNA here is from genome assembly GCF_963455335.1 of Martes martes. Lineage (NCBI taxonomy): Eukaryota > Metazoa > Chordata > Mammalia > Carnivora > Mustelidae > Martes > Martes martes. The sequence continues at coordinate 85,818,078 of NC_137896.1, forward strand.
AAAACTGAAACAAAGCAAAGATTCTAAAACCTCCTGCTCACAATCAGTATAATTTAAACAAATACCAAAAGTTTTATTTAAGCAAAAAAGAAAAAGAAAGAAAGAAAGAGAAAAAGGAGAAAAAGACACCAAAAAAAACAAACCAAAAGTCAACCACAGAACATTTAAAAAGCTAACAGGATCATTTCTGTGTTCATTCTGAGTACCGTAAGAAAGGTAATTCAAGAATTTCCTAAAACATTCTCATTAGCTATTATTTATGGTAGATTCCTTAACAGTGATACCAAGCTATTACAGACTTACAAATTAATACAGCATAACTTTACAATCTTGCTAGTCAACTACGATTTTCTTTTACCCCTGGAAATTATTGGTTCAAAGCAAATGTTATCAGTCCTATCGGTTGTCATGTCATAGATCTGAAGATATGGTTAAACTCATCAGGCTACGAAAATACTGATATATTAATAACCCTTAAATATTGTGAGAAAAAACCGATGTGTTAATTCTTCTAAACTTGAGATTCTAACACGAAGAACACACTATATCTAGTCTGGTAGATAAAACCCACTGACTACGTGGACATAAGGCTAAAATACCTTCCTTTACCATTCCCTTCCATTTCTTTGGCCTTCACAAATTCCTGTGAGCTATGATTTCTTTTTCAACAAACGCTTTTCAGTAACATTGTGCTTTTTAGAAAAATCACTTGTCACATACTATTGTTAACATTAGTCTTTCCCTTTTATTGCTATAGTATATCCTAAGTTTTTAAGCAGATAAAACACCGACTCCAAAGGACTTCTTAAAATATATTTGTTAAAGCAAACATTTCAGCTGGTCTTCCTTCTTTGAAGACAATATAAATAAGTGCCAAATGAACATTACCAAGGAGCTAAAAAAGGCGGGGGGTGGGAGGAGGAGGCTCCTTTTCCTCCTGTCCTCATGATTAGCTTAGGCCAAGAGATTTGTAGTCAGAAGGCTAAGATGACATCATCTTAGAAACAACTTGCCACAAAACTAAGAGAGAAAATCTGTGTTAGCTCTCTTAACCCTCAGCCCTACCTGCAGGCAGCCCTGCGTCCGCCCCCTGGAGTAGTACCGATGCTTGCTGCTTTCTCTCTTGTGCATTTCGCCTTTGCAGCTCCCTGGCACACCACAGACATGTGGTGGTCCACGCAGCCTGCAGCAACAGCGCACTCTACAAAATGCACCTTCTCTCTTTTGAACACTATACGCCCCTAAACTTGGACCATTATTTAACAACCCAGCTCACTTCCACTCTTCCACTCCCTTCACCTTGTGCCCGTAATGATCTTGGTCTTCACCAGTGATAAGTTTGCCTGGGGACAAGCAGACTCTGCTTTCAACATGATGTCCTTTCCAGGTCTTGGCACAGTGACTTGCCCACAGTAGGAGGCTGACACAATTAGAGCACACTAAAAACAGTGAGCATTGATTTCCTCTTCCCACTCATTCCTATGGCACTCATTCTGTCTTTAAAAAGACAGAAGAGCCAACTGACTGCAAAGGAACCATCATTTGCTGAGCCATGTGTGAGACGCTACCCATGACCCCAGCCTAAAAAGGGCTCAGGGCTGAGGTAAGGAACTCTAAGTTATATGTGAATGAATTTAAACTCTAAATGTACTACAAGAAAGAACTTTTTATATAAGGACTCCTTTTGTAGAATACCTTTCTTGAAAAATCAGATTCTCTTACCTATTAATATTACATTGGTTCTAACTAGGCACGCACATTTATTAGTGATTTGCCTCATGAGAGTATCCTTTTTAGTGTTCGTAATTAATACATAAAAGCATTTAAAAATCACTACATGAAATAAAGTAAGAAGCAAGAAGGGACAAAAAAGAGAAACCATGTTTATTTGGAAAATATCACTTTTTTTCTTTAATACCAGCTTTTGATATCCAGTTCAGAACTTATCCTAGCTTGAAGTGTGTGTGTGTGTGTGTGTGTGTGTGTGTGAGCGAGAGAGAGAGAGAGACAGAGAGACAGAGAGGAAGAGAAAAAGAGAAATTGAAAACCAATGATTGATTTCACATATTTGTTCACTTAGAATGCCGACTTAAACTTTAGACCATTAAGAAATGCTACAAATCCATACAAATCAGACATAAAATGCTAATTTGACATAAGAAATGACACTACACACATACTAAAACTAGCAGGCCTAAACAAAATCATCTCAGAAACAATTAAAATAGATAAATATAGCTATAGTGACAACCTACATATGATGTAAATAGTAACCTTATTTTATTTTTAAAAACAACCAGGTTTCTAGTCTCCATCTAGGACAGTCCTTCCAAAGTACCTCAAAATATGCTAAGTATTTTTCTAACCCTAATACACAAGCAGAATTCTGTGCTCCCCTTGCAGCAATAGCTATTAGAAAATCTTAACCTCACCAAGAAATTCAAACAGAGAAAAAAGAAAAAGCCTGAATTTACTTAAATAACTATGCTAAATATCTTACCTTCACAATTTAAAGGCAAAAACTTTAAAAAGAGAAGGACTTCACCAAAACACAAACACACTGCTCTAGAACCCCCAAGATTTGGCCAAAAAGCCCCATAAAGAAATGATTACTCACAACATGTTGGGTGTCAAACTAATATTCTAACTCTATTTTAATCTAAATTGTTAAATTCCATTTCTGACATAAATCAGCTGAAGGCACCTTGATACCACTTCACTTATTTGTATCTTCTTCATTCCTAAATAGATTTCAGGGGTGGAACACAGACAGTTGAGAAGTATACCTAGGAAATAATACTATATTTGATGCAATCCTTCACTAGCATCAGTGTAAAACATACAGCTTTCTTTAAACCTAGCTCGGCACATACATTTACAATCAAATGATTAATCAAAAGACTTGCAAATCTTCCAATCTACAAAGAACTTCCAACTGGCAGGCTGGTACGAGTTTTATGTAACAAGGCAGTAAAAAGTTAAAATTCACTGCACGCAGTTTTTCCTCGGGACAAAAATTAGAGAACTCCGCATATATCAGTACTGATTTAATCTCAGACATATGACAGCAACTTTGTGTGGTGATTTCCAAGAACAAATCATTAAAAAAACAAAAACAAAAACACAAGAAACAAAAAACTACAGATACAAGGAAACAAAAACCAGTTTTAGAAGATGGAAAAACTAGGAGTAGGACACCCCACCTGGAGGTCCCCCAACTTCATACAGAAAATCATGTTGTCAATTGTCCTAAGCAGCTCAAAATTAAAGTTTCTGTTATAAAATTGTGCAAATACTTGCTGTTAAGAGTGGAGAAAACCAATGTACTACCATACTCTAGCTTCCTACCTTAACTCTAACTCGACCTCCAGATAACAAGCAACAGGTCAGAGACACTCAGGTTAACCTAACTTACATAGAAACCCCACTAAGAAAAGCTTTCAGTTTTTAAGTTCTACAAGTGTGATTTAAAAACAAAACACAAATTTCAAAACAAATCACAGCATCTTCTCTTAATTCGTAAACTTAACAAAACCTTAATCAAAGGTCTAAGCATTTGCATACATTGCCATTGTCTTTAGATATTCCAATTAAATGTACTACACTTTCTTTGGGCTGAATGAAGAGAAGCACGGTAAAACAAAGGCCAAGTATTCTAAAAACACACAATCCTCCCAGATTGAAGTGCAGGGCCCAGAAATTCAACACCCGGCATCCTTGAAAGAAAATGAGAGCTGAATCTCTTTGTGATAACAATTCCAATATAAATTCCATTATTTAAACTCCCCCACAGATTACTGGAAAAATATGAGGTAATTTCACAAAAATCACAAATTGAGTGGAATAATTATAACCGATATATAAATAAGGATTTACTAAAAAAGGCTTCAGAGGGTGATATTTTAAATCAAGGTGTTAAATACAAAAGGTGTCTTGTGTTGCTCAACCGCCCAGAGTTGCAGATGCTCCTTATTCTACAGTTACAGATTTGGCAAGATTCCGGGGGAAATCAACCTGCAAAGAAACAATATGTGAAAGACTGTACAGACTGGGCGGGGGGTTGGGGGGTAGGGAGGGAGAAACAGCGACTCTAAGCAAATTACTTTTGCGTATAGAACCAGAAAACAACATGTTCCTCAACCATCTTAATTACAAAAAATAAAAAACTACAATTAGAAAACAAAGTCAAATAATACATCTTAAAAATCCTGGAATGAGGAAAAAGCACCCTGAAGGAGCTAGCTCAGCAGAGAAAGCGCTCTGTGGTCCTCTGCAAAAGGTGCAGCCCACTCGGAGGGTAATGGGCCTCAGGCAGCTAATGTGGGATTTGCCAGCAGCTTCCACGCATCTTTCTAGCAGTGGCCCACCCTGGTGCTACAGACCCCCTGACAGTAGTGGTTCCTTGCAATTCCTACCCTGGCGGATGGCACAGTGGCCTCCCTCCCCTGCCTTTCCCCAGGTCTTCTAATGGCTGTGTAAGCTCTAAGCCTAATTCTCCCTGTTAAATCCTTTCTTACTAGAAATGCCAGTCAGTAGTGATTTAGAGGAGTTGTGTGTGAGAGCAGGATGTTGGGCTGTCATGACCGAGGGACTGGGGATACTAAACCCTGCAATGTGTGGGGGCGTCCCAAAGAACTGCCAGCCACCCTGAAGGAAACAGAAGACACCTGGGGATTCCCCAAGGAGGTAATCTCCAATCACAGAGATAAGCTCCAAGGTTCCTTCAGGTTCTATGGGTAAAAAAAGGTCATGACGTAATCTCTGAACTGGGCCATGCAAATGTGACAGGTGACAGATAAATACCTAAGGGATTTCTCCAATGCTGTAGCTAAAAATTTAGAAGGAAAACTATGAATGAACCAGGTAGAAAGCGAACTCAAGATTTCTCCGGGGCCCGTCACTCACGTCATAGCCTCTCAGCACAGCCAGGTGGAAAGCCAGCAGCTGCAAGGGGATCACACTGAGGATGCCCTGCAAGCAGTCCACTGAGTGGGGCACCTTGATTGTTCTGTTTGTGTTCTTAATGGTCTCGGTATCTTCCTTATCACAAATCACCACTGGGCGTCCCTGGCAAAGAAAACACACACACACACAAAATCGCTGGTAAGCAAAGGCAGAGCTGTTGCACACGCACGTGTAGATTTTGCACTGCCCACATGCACGTGGCCTCACTGACTCACAATCCTACGTGGTAACTCAGATTGATCTGACTTGCAGCCAAGGAAACGGAAACTGTGGGATTCGGTAATTTATTCAAACTCACACAACTGAGAAATACCGAGCTCAGTTAACAGCCAGTAGTATCTTTGGGGCTTTATATAAAAGCCGAGTGAGCTGAAGAAAACTCAGTTAAACACAACACCTGTAATAGTAACATAAAACCCAGTTTTTCCTGAAATATACTTTCAAGAATATTAACTTGAAAGGGAGAAGCACACACTGAGAGAGGACAGGATCGGGAGACTAGGACCTCAGTTTTGGTCTTGGTTCTGCTTATTATGAGATCAGGAGCTGGGTGCTGTCAAAACTCTTGAGTATCTCAGTTTCTTCACATGTAAACCTCCACATGTTCTGTAAGCCTCCTACTGGGCACTGGTTTATCACTTTAAAGTCATAAAATTCAAATAAGCTTTAGTGACCCAACTCTTAGACAACCCTGGTGCCCTCCCAGGAGCCCCTAACTTACCTGCCTGGCAACCACCTGCTGAAGAGCGTTCTGACACTTGGCGTAAGTGTGATCTCTCATGATGATCATGATAACCGGCATCAACTTATCCACCAATGCCAGAGGGCCATGTTTCAATTCACCAGCAAGGATGCCTTCAGAGTGCATGTAAGTGATTTCTTTGATTTTCTAACAGGAAAGAACTAGATTAGTCTATAGTCTGTTTTTCGAAAACCCATTCTTATGCAAATATTACATGAAACATCTGCTGTCTGAAGTCACTATTTAGCCAGAAGTATAAAAGGACCACTGACCTGTAAATATAGGTGAATAGATCATTATTTCTAAACTATCATGTAACTGGAAGTCTGTTTATTTATTAAGTAAGTAACTAGAAGTTCTAAACCCACAAAAACTTGAAGATTTCAGATGATGATGAATTCCTATTACTCTGTAACTGTTTTTACTTGCCTCATGTTTACTTCCATGAAATCTCACACCTAGAAAACTTAATCTCTTACTCACATGTAGGCAACAAATTAACCCAAGTAGTTAACTAACTTGCTAAATCCAAATCAAGGTGGTAAAATGTATTTTTCTTGATATTCACTTTTTTTTAAGTCTTTTTTTTAAGATTTTATTTATTTATTTGACAGAGAGAGAGAGAGAGATCACAAGTAGGCAGAGAGGCAGGCAGAGATAGAAGGGGGTAAGCAGGCTCCCCACTAAGCAGAGAGTCCGATGTGGGGCTCGATCCCAGGACCCTGAGACCATGACCTGAACCAAAGGCAGAGGCTTAACCCACTGAGCCACCCAGGCACCCTGATATTCATTTTTGAATTAAGTATTGTTGCCCTTTCTCAAGATAACAAATCTGAGTGCATAAATACAGAGACATTTTCAAAAGTCCTACCTATTTCATTTGATCTAAAAGTATGTATGACTGTATGCCAGGTCCGTAAGTCCTCAGACCACAACTGTAAGTGAGAAGACTTACCAGTGCCCCTTCAAGACAAGTAGCATAATGATAGCCACGTCCCATTATCAAGACTGACTTCTGGTGATAAAGTTCTGTTGCCAGTTTCTGAATTTCATCATCCATGCTCAATACCTCCTTAATCAAATCTGTTAAGAAGTAATATTAACAAAGTCTATGAAAAAAGGGTAATAAACTGAATGATATAATAACAATATATTGGAAGCAATCAACAAAAGGACAGTATTTCTTTTTTTTTTTTTAAGATTTTTTTCTTTTATTTATTTGACAGAGATCACAAGTAGGCAGAGAGGCAGGCAGAGAGAGAGAGGCGGAAGCAGGCTGCCTGCTGAGCGGAGAGCCCCATGCGGGGCTCGATCCCAGGACCATGGGATGGTGACCTGAGCCAAAGGCAGAGGCTCTAACCCACTGAGCCACCCAGGTGCCCCAAAGACCACTGTTTCTATTTAGTGAAAGATTTTTAAAAACACAGATGCCAAAGAAGGAGGATCTTTTTGACTAAATAGCTACAAGCCATAGACAGCTTCAAGGACGAGAAAAGGCTTCACCCATTAGCCACTCCCGCAGATAACAAACATCCACTGTGAGATCTTCATACCAGGCAGTCGCTTTAGTCCAAGCATGATCTCTTTGCGTCTCTCTTGCATGGAGATCCTGTCATCACACATCATGAGGGCAAACATGACAAGGGATACAAATTGGCTGGTGTAAGCCTGAAACACCATAGAAAAGCAGAATTAGTTGCAGTTGCATTTTAAGAAGTTGGGATTTTTTAATTAAAAAAAAAAAGATTAAAATAAAGAATTCCCTCCCATTGGTTTTATAAATATGTATTGTCTATTAAAAACAAAACAAAACACTGTTAGGGAGCCTGGGTGGCTCAGTTGGTTAAGTGACTGCCTTGGGCTCAGGTCATCATCCTGGAGTCCCAGAACTGAGTCCGGAATCAGGCTCCCAGCTCAGGAGGAAGTCTGCTTCTCCATCTGACCCTCTCCCCTCTCACTCTCTCTCAAATAAATAAATATTTAACAAAAAACAAAACAGCATTAGTTAACAGCAAACTGAATCAGTGCTTGGGAAATCTATCACTAGTGTTTTTTGAATTTGAACAATGACTTAACCTTTATTTCCAAATACAAAACAAAAGTTCCTTATAACGCAGCAGATGCTTACCAAATCCCTAATACCATCAGAAAGGAACAGAAACATGCAAAGGAAGGTGAGCAGAGTGTAAATCTGCACGTGCATAACCAGATTAGGTTTTTTTATCTAAGTCAAAAGCAAAGCTGAAGGACTTTCCCTGAGGTACTTGCACTGGTTTTTTTTTTTTTTTTTTAATTGTTTTTTTTTTTTCACCTTTGCCCATTGCTTATACTTCACTCCCACCTTTTTTTTTCTCCAGTTTGACTTAAAAAAATTTTTTTAAAGCTCAATTGTAGAAAAGTGGGTAGAAACAAGAAAAATCATTTTTTTAAAAAGATTTTATTTATTTATTTGACAGACAGAAATCACAAGTAGGCAGAGAGGCAGGCAGAGGGGCGGGGGGGGGGGGGGAGGCAGGCTCCCCGCCAAGCAGACAGCCTGATGCGGGGCTTGATCCTAGGACCCTGGGACTATGACCGGAGCCGAAGGCAGAGATTTTAACCCACTGAGCCACCCAGGTACCCCAGAAAAATCATTTTTTTAAAGATTTTATTTATTTATTTGACAGAGACAAACAGCCAGAGAGAGAACACAAGCAAGGGGAGTGGGAGAGGGAGAAGCAGGTGTCCCACTGAATAGGGAGCCCGATGCAAGGCTCGATCCCAGAACCCTGAGATCATGACCTGAGCCACCCAGGCGCCCCTAATCATCATACTTAAATGTAAAATTACATTTTAATAACATGATATTAATAACATTTGTGAATACTGCCTACTAATCTTTACTGCCCTTCTTCTTTCTTTAAATGGTTAAGAAAATCAATTGGTAGATATATTCTTATAACTTGCCATATTCTTAATTTAATCACAAGCACTTTCCCAAGGAAGAATGCATTCTTTCTTGCTTACTAAACCACAGCAGTTTTTCCTCTCTTTAGGTGTCAGATGGCCCATCTGTTACAGGTACATTTACAAGATTCTCATGAGAATTAAATGAGACCAATGTAAAACATTCAGTGTAATGCCTAACACGCAGGCTCAAAACAAACTTTTACTGATGAAAGCTTAAACTAAGAGACATCTATTTTCCTAGGCTAGAGAACTGTGAATGTTTTAAAATGTGCAGTCAACGACCAAGACTATTTTCATTCCCATTAGCTGTATGAGACTGTGAGATGAATGTTCTGCCACATTCTCTGCAATACTTAAAATTATCTTTTTAATAAGTTTTTACCATTTGGTTGTTAGACAATGGTCTCTTGCTACCACTTTATCATACATATCTTAAATCTTTCAAGACTGTTTTCATGTTCATTAGCCAATTATGTTTTCTCTTTTAATAATTAATTATATGTTCTTTACTTATTACTGGACCTGGGAGTTTTGGGGGGTTTTGGTTGTTTTTTGTTGGTGCTAAGAATGTCTTCACTGTTAGGTTTCAAATACTTTTTCCCAGTTTGGATTAACCCTTTTATAATGGTATTTATTAACTTAGCAAGTTTTATTTTTTTAACTTTGAGTAGTACTTTTAAGCCTAATCCTTCCACCCTAACATCAGTTAAGTATTATTAAATTTTCCTCATTTTATTGTTTTCATTGTCCCTTTTTGACTTTTAGTCCATCTGAAATTGATTTTAGTGCAAAATGTTAACTTGTGTTTTTACTCTTATAAATAGCCAATTTTCCCTCCATTTCACACACACTTTCTCTATTGGCTTGTGACATTTCCTGCAGTCTCTAGTCTCTGCAGCCACCCAGGCACACCCCCCCCCTTTTTTTAAGATTTATTTATTTATGTGTGTGTGAGAAAGAGAGAGCACAAGGGAGGATGGGGCAGAGAGAGGGAAGGAGAAAATCTCAAGCAGACTTCCTGCTGAGTGGAGCCCAAAGAGGGGCTCCATCTCAGGACCCTGAGATCATGACCTGAGCTGAGATCAAGAGTCAGATGCTTAGGGGTGTCTGGGTGGCTCAGTCATTAAGCATCTGCCTTCGGCTCAGGTCATGATCCCAGGGTCCTGGGATTGAGCCCCGCATTGGGCTCCCTCTCCCACTCCCCCTGCTTGTATTCCCTCTCTCACTGTTTCTCTCTCTGTGAAATAAATAAATAAAATCTTTTTAAAAAAGTCAGTGCTTAACTGACAGAGCCACAAAGGCACCTCTGTACTAAGACTTTTTAATAGTAGTTCTGGTATCTTTTTAATTCATTGATCATTTAAAGAAACTAAATTTTATGTTTTAGGCATTTGAATTTCTTATTTATATTTCTATTCTTAAATCACCAGGACTGTTGTGGTGTAGCCAGCTATAGTACTATGTATAATTTTAACATTAAGAAATTTATTCTGAGTCTTCTTGTAGATTATAGGCTGAATTTCTATGACTCTTCTCAGGATAAGGGATCACTTCATCAATGACTCTCTTCCTGTCATAATGTGGATAATGAGCCTCCTGTATAATAAAATCACAATCTGTTAAAGCTCCTGATAGTTAAATGAAACTTCCCAATAGTTAAATGAGACTCCCTACTTCTTGCTGAGCTTCCCAGCGGCCAGCTGCTCATACATTCCTCCACAGCCACCTGTCCCTGTGCTATGATGGGGTCCACCAGCAGGAGCACTGGCATGGATTTGCAGTCCCTTGCCTTCAGGCTAATGGGCAATTCCAGGCCCTTCTGGTCTACTTTTTCCTACTGATGCTTACTTTTCAATAAACTAATTAATCACAAAACATATGATCAGGATGGGGGAGAGACCCACTATCTGGGACCCCTGGCATACCTAAAGTGTTTCTGGCTCAAACCAATCAGATGAGTTCCAATTCCTCCAGCCCATGACTAAAACTGTTATTCTACAGAGTAATGTTTCCTTATTTGGACTTAAGACATCTTGATCCTGGTTCTTAGGTATAAATATTAAACAGAATAGCTTTAACGCACATATTTTTCCATTGCATTCCCATTAAAGCTTAATTTCCAATTCCATGTTTTTCATTTCACCAACAGATACCAGAAAACCACTTATGAGAAAAGTAAGTTACACCTCACGTTTAGAATTTACTGAGGTTTGAAAGAATTCACCAGGAAAAAGTTGACTCTGAACTTTTAAACTTGGTTTTACTTTATATTTGGCCAAAAGCTGTATCAGTTTATTTTTAAAACTCAACAAAAGTCAGTACTGTGGTTAAATTTTAAACACCTGCACTAACATAAAAAACTGCTAAATCTGCACATTTATGCCCATCAGTTCCTACAGAAATATCAAATTGTCTACAGTCTGATATTATGAGAAACTCGGTAATCTCTCTCTCTCTTTAACCCTGACAGTTTTTCAGGCAAAGTTGGAGATTTACAATCAAGATTATAGAAATCTTGGGCTAGGTCTATCACAGGGGCAGGGATGAGGACCAATGATGAACTTCTTTGATCACCTACTAACAAAAACTTCTATTTACCATTCAGAAACGCTCTACAACTAAACACTGCAAAACTTTTGTAACTCCAAGCCCAGAATGTCAAGCAGCTGAAGAAAGCAAAATTACTTTAAAGTCCAAGAAAAATTAAAGTAAGACTGTCATACTTACTAAAATTTTTAAGGGAGCCATTATTTTTAAAGACGTTAATTAAAATATATACTATGAAAAGATGCTTTTTTTCTTATACAAGGTGTAACCATTGGGGGAAACTGGGTGAGAAGTACATGGACTTCTCTACTATCTTTGCAACTTCCTATAAACCCTAGAGTTACTTCAAAATAAAAAGATTAAAAAAAAAAAGACCTGCAAAAAAGAACTACTGCTAGAAATAACACCATTAAAAAGTCTCAAAAACATCAACGGTGAAACCCTTTTTCACTATGTTGTTAAAGAGAAGGAGCCAGACACAAAAGACATGTATTATACAAATCCCATTTATAAGAAATTTCTGGAAGATGAAATAGTACAGCAAGAGAAAGCAACTGTAGCTGCCTCAGGCTGAGGCTGAGAGGCAGGGGTGGGGGGCTGACTGTAAAAGAGCACAAAAGGAACATTTTTTAAGTGAATTAGTCTTCTAAAACAGACTGTGGTGACAGTTACACAGCCAAATTTACTAAAACTGTATACCAAAAATTGGTGAATGTTATGGTGGTGAAACTTATACCTCAATAGAGCTGAAATGTTAATGATAGAATCTAGGTGATGGGCATATGGGTGTTAATATAAAATTATAATATATAATATATATATTATATATAATATATATAATATATATATTATATATAGGAATTTTATATTATATATTATAATTATATATATATATATTATATATATATATAATTATAATATATAATATAAAATTCCTTTAACTTCACTGTGTGTTTGAAAATGATGATAATAAAATGTTAAGAAAGGGCACCTGGGTGGCTCAGTTGGTTAAGTGTCTGCCTTCGGCTCAGGGTCCTGGGATTAAGCCCTTGTTCACACTCCCTACTCAGTGGGGAGCCTGCTTCTCCCTCTCCCCCCCGGCCCCCACTTGTGCTCTCTCTAATCAATCAAATATTAAAAATAAATAAAAATAAAATGTTGAGAAAATTGAAGTTTTTGTGAACAAGAGAATTAGAAATTAAAAAAACTAAACTTCCCCAGGCAGCTCACAGTTCAAGAAAGATTTTTTTGAAAAGTTAAGTGAAGAGCACCCATTCAGTGCTACGACCCTGTATCTCACATATACCACGGTGAAGCCCTTGTTTCACCATGTGTTGTGAATAAAGGAGCCTTGGAATTCCAATCCCTGATCAAAGCTGTCTGTCTGGATACTGTTCCAAAAATCCATAAGCTGCTCCTGAGGGCAGCTGGATATTTATTCAGGCACAGAATGGAAACCCAAGCACAAACATCTTACATGTTTTAATTACCACATGGAGAAAATTCAGGTTTCAGCTTTCTGTAAATTATAGTGTTAGCAACATCAAAGTAACCATGAAACAAAAAACCTCACTCAGGGTTTTTATATAAGAATCACAAATTTTCCAGAAAAAAAAAAATCTGAGGTTCTTTAAGAGGAAAAAATTCAAATGTGGTTCTGTACGTGTTAACATCATCTTCCACACTCCCTTAATTAGAATCAAATCCACCAATACCTAAGCATCTTATTAGAAGATCAGTAGGAAATATTATGCTTAAGCAGAAAAACAGAAATGTTGAAATCATAAAGAGTAATACAATTATGTAGAGAGAATTTTAAGATTCCTATTTTTATTACTAATACTAAATTTCTGTATATTCCAATTTCAAAGAGCAAAGTAGTCTCAATAGGCCTTAAAAAAGGTGTTTTAAGTCTTAAGTCTCCACAGATAGAGTATCAAAAGAGAAACAGATATTGTCATATAATACTCATTTTAATTGTTTTAAATTGTCAAATTTTTTTAAAGATTTTATTTATTTATTTGACAGAGATCACAAGTGGGCAGAGAGGCAGGCACAGAGGAGGGGAAGCAGGGTCCCTGCTGAGCAGAGAGCCAATGCGGGGCTTGATCCCAGGACCCTGAGATCATGACCTGAGCCGAAGGCAGAGGCTCAACCCACTGAGTCACCCGGGTGCCCCCAAACTAGCAAATTTTATACCAAAAAGTGTACAATCCCTTACAAACTCCCACAGATAATATGTGTATTTTGGCATAGTTATTAGAAGCTATGAGTATGTAAATTGTCAAAAATTATTAGAATTAAGCTGGATGCTCCTAATCTTTTATTTTTCTTTTTTCTTTTTTTTCCTAATCTGTTATTTTTCTAATTCCCTACTACACTTACTAAAAGAAGAGGACATCAGACTTACCATGTACCCTGCTGCACTGACAGGAGGAACATAAGTGATGAATAGACACAGCCAGCATGAAACTTATTTACGCTTGTCCCTTTTAGCCTCAGGAGTGTTTTATCTATTATGCACTGTTATGATTAGTAAACTATATGAGCTCTGTAAGTGCTAACAAATGAACTATAAGGTATGGATTAGTGTGTTCCACCCCCACTATGATAACAAAATCAAGAGAACTAAGTCAGGAACTTACCTTTGTGCTGGCCACACCAATCTCGGGCCCAGCATTAATGTGAACGCCACAGTCTGTCTCCCTTGATATGGAACTGCCCACGGTGTTCGTGATCCCCACAGTTAAAGCTCCTCTCTCCTTGCAATACCGAAGACCCATCAGGGTGTCTGCTGTCTCACCTATATAAGAAGGAAGACAAATGTAACACACAGAGCAGTCAGCAGACACTGTTTCTTAGATGCAAAAACAAAAAACTGACTACACTTTCAACGGTATCATTTAAGAAAAATTTTTTAAAACATGACCAGGGGCACCTGTGTGGCTCCATCGGTTGAGCGTCTGACTCTTGATTTCAGCTCAGGTTATGATCTCATGGTCCTGAGATCGAGCCCCACATCAGGCTCCACTCCATGCTCAGCAGGGAGTCTGCCTGAGATTCTCTCTCCCTACCCCCACCCCACCCCCGCCCCAGCTTGCACACACACTCTCTCTCTAAAACAATCTTTAAAATTATATATATATAAAAAAAATGCACTTTAAAATAATGAATTTGTGGGGTGCCTGGGTGGCTCAGTCGTTAAGCATCTGCCTTCGGCTCAGGTCATGATCCCAGGGTCATGGGATTGAGCCCCACATCAGGCTCCTTGCTTGGTAGGAAGCCAGCTTCTCCCTCTCCCACTTCCCCTGCTTATATTCTCTTTCTCACTGTGTCTCTCTGTCAAATAAATAAAAATAAATAAAATCTTTAAATAAATAAATAAATAAATAAATAAATAAAATAATAAATTTGTAAAACTTTAAATAGTAAGTTCCTACTTATTATGATCGCCTTTTCTGATCTTTGAAAATTCAGCTCCTTGAGTGTAAAATGTGTTAATTTTACTAACTCATAGAGAATTACATAGTATCAATATAAATCTGTATTTGTCAGGTCATCTGCAATACCTGTTTATCTTTTAATATCAGCTTTCGCCAAGGTACGCTATAATTATTAGAATGAATGACTTTCCTTTCTTTCAAGGCTTTAAAATTAGCATACCTGACTGACTAATGAAAAAGCAAACATCATCTCGAAAAACTGGAGTGTTTCTATCCAGGAAATCACTGGCAAGCTCCACCATGACAGGCAACTCAGTCAGCTCTTCAAGAACTTGACGTGTCTGCAGAGAAAAGATGATTCGGTTGTATAACCTTAGTTCAAATACTCTTTCTCACTGGACTTCCTTGGAGTCAATGTACACTTTTCATTTCTTTTTACTATAAAAATGATACACATGCATTATTAGAAAATACAAACAATACTGATTAAAGCATAAAAAATAATCAAAATCCCCCCAGCCAGGATATAAGTACTGTTAACATCTTAGTACAAGACTCTTTAGTTATCAATGCATGTATTCTTAAAAGCAAATACACCCACACAAATACAATGTTTTGAGAAGCAGAAAAAGCACTGCTCTGAGTTAGCTTGTCTATTATCTCTAACTTCCCAATTCCTAATCTTGAAATGGCAATTCATATAACACCAAGTCACTGAGAGATTTCAGAGAGAACCAAAGACACATAAACCCCCTGTGAAAAATTAAGCACTTCAAAAATATCATGTATTCATAAAGTCGTAACGTTACCAAAAAAAAAGTCAATACACTTTGGAACTCCTGTTTAAGAAAGCTCAAGCTCACAATTTCCAAACTCTGTAGTATGGAGAGGGAAGTAGGGGGTAGTATGCTTCTAAGCCAACAGCATCTTAGCATTTCTTTTACTAATTTCCATTCTAATCCAATTCCTTTTACTCTAAACATCAGAAAACTTCCAAGACAATAGAAAAATGTAAACTTTGAGGCAGCAAAAATTTGAGGCCCTACAGGTAGGTGCACACATTTACTTGTGGAGACCACCTGCTGCTCTAGGCAAAGGGCCCACCCTCTTGCCCCATCACCGCATTCCTCCTTCACAGGAGTGAAGAACTGTATAGGTTTCCTTACTTCATATCCCTTTAACTTTTCTGTCCACACAAGTAAACTAAATGGTTTTATCCTGTAGCCCTGGTTTGGCACTTTAGAACAATGTTGTAACACCACTTACAGAAAGTCTTCAAAGATAAAATCTTATTTTTTAACAAATCTTTTCCAGTGCTATATTTTACTTACTAATTATATGTAACTAAGTTACTGACCCTAAAATGCTGGACATTTTCCCTCAAACAAACAAAAATCAAACTTTACTCCCTCATTTACGATATAAATGTTCCACTGGAATTATATTCTTCAAAATAAAAAGAGAAAGATACAAATCTAGCAACTTAACAGATATTTTAAAACATACCTTGCTAAAGTAATCTCAAGTTTTATCTGTGCTAATAAATATCTTTTTCTTTCAGTGGAAGTAACTCTTTATAAATACACAGCATGACATATTTGCACTGGAAGAGACTAATATACTGTCATAAATTCTATTCTATGTCACTGTAAAAACCCAGAGACAAGTAACACTTTGAAAAGCAAACTGTACTTAGAATGAGTTCAGTTGATTGTTATTGTTCAGGATACATATTATATACTAAAAAAGCATTTATGCGTATGTGTCATTCACTTTGGACTCCACCAAAAAAAACCCATAAAAAAACAAAAACTAAAAAAAACCCAAAAACTAGATAGAATAGAATTAACAACACTATTTTGTATGATAAACCCTAAAGGGACTTCTCACATTTGTTAACTAAAGTAGTCTCAGCATCTACCAACACACAAAACAAAACAAACTTTAACATTTTCTCAAATTTCCTAATTAGAGAATTCTAACCTAGCATATATTTTCTGCCCTAAAATTCAGGTTTAGCATGAGATGAAACATTTAATCAAAATTTTAATTTCTGAATAGAGGGGTCTCTCAGTAACAACAGATCTAAAGCCACCAGGGAACTGGCCAATCCTCTCATTCACACTCATGTCTTCAAGTCATTCTTTTTTCCCCCACGTTTGAAACAACCACTTTCTAGAACTCTTTCCTTCAATACTGATTTCTAGACTTTCCTTTTTAGACCATGTGATCTGAGGAGTGGACTGAGAGAGGACTGAGATGCAAGGGCTGGACAACTACCCGATTTCCATCACTAGTTATATGACTCGTTCCCACAGGTACAGATCATAGATATTTTTGCCCCCAAATCACTATGTCACAAACTCTCAAAATAGAAACTGAATGTGTAAGGGTCTTCTGTACTTACAGAAGTTGACACCAACAGCATTGTAAATGGTGTAGTTATAAGAAAACTACATCTGGATCTCATTTATTGGACTAAGACTATTACACTCCTATGCTTCGGCACTGACAACCAACACACATCTTTGATACAGAATTTCAGCTTCCCAAAAATTAATTCGAAATAGATTAAACACTTAAATGAAAGGCCTGAAACCAAGGACTTCCTAGAAAAAAACACAGGAACAAAGTTCCTTGACATGGGTCTTGGTGATGATTTCTTGGCTATGACACCTAAAGCAAAAGCAACAAAATAAAAAATAAAAAAGTGGGATTACATCAAATCACAGCAAAGAAAACGATCAACAAAGTGAAAAGTCACACTACAGAACGGGAAAAAAGTATCTGCAAACCAAGTATCTAGTAAGGGACTAATATCCAAAACATATAAAGAACTCAAGTGAAAAAAAGAAAACAAATAACCCAATTTTAAAATGGGCAAATGGGGGCACCTGGGTGGCTAAGTGGATTAAAGCCTCTGCTTTCGGCTCAGGTCATGATCCCAGGCTCCTGGGATCGAGCCCCACATTGGGCTCTCTGCTTAGCAGGAAGCTCTCTGCTTCCCTTCCTCTCTCTGCCTGCCTGCCTCTCTGCCTACTTGTCATCTCCGTCTGTCAAATAAATAAATAAAATCTTTAAAAAAAAAAAAAAGGGGGCAAATGACCTGCATATACATTTCCCCAAAGAAAATATACAGGGGTGCCTGAGTGGCTCAGAGGGTAAGCCTCTGTCTTTGGCTCAGGTCATGGTCTCAGGGTCCTGGGATCGAGTCCCGCATCAGGCTCTCTGCTCAGCAGGGAGACTGCTTCCTCCTCTCTCTCTGCCTGCCTCTCTGCCTACTGGTGATCTCTGTGTTAAATAAATAAAAATCTTTAAAAAAAAAAAAAAGAAAGAAAGAAAATACACAAATGGCCAACAGGTACATGAAAAGATGCTCAACATTACTAGTCATTAGGGAAATGTAAATCAAAACGACAATGCGGTATCTCCTTATGTCTGTTAGCACAGCCATCATCAAAAAGACAAGAGAAAACAAATGCTGGTGTAGATGTGGAGAAAAGAGAACCCTTGTGCATTGTTGGTGGGAATGTCAACTGGTGCAGCCGTCATGAAAAATATTACGGTAGATCCTCAAAAGATTAAAAATAGAACTACCATATGATCTGGCAATTCCATTTCTGGGAATATATTCAAAGCTAAAGAGAACACTAACTTGAAAAGATATCTGCATCCTCATGTTCATAGCAACATTATTCACAAAAGCCAAGACACAGAAACAACCTACATGTCCATCATTTGCTGAATGGATAATGTCGTGGTGCATACACACACACACAAACACACACACACACACAAACGCACACACACACACACACACACACACACACACACACACACACAGAATAATATTATTCAGCCATGAAAAATGAGAAAATCCCACCATCTGTGACAACACGGATGGATCTTGAGGGCATTATACTAAGTGAAATAAGTATCACAGACAAAAACAAATACTGTATGATTCACTTATATGTGGAATCTAAAAAATAATACAAAACAAACTCATAGAAAAAGGGATTAGACTTTGGTTACCAGAGGTAGGGGTGGGGGGAGAGGGGACTGGAGGAAGGTAGTAAAAGGTACAAACTTCCAGTTATAAGATAAACAAGCACTAGGGATATAATGTACGACATGATGACTACAGCAAACACTGCAGTAGGATATACAGGAAAGTTGTTAAGACAGTAAATCCTAAGAATTCTCATCACACAGGAGAATTTCTTTCCTTTATTCTTTTGTTTTTATTGTACCTCTATGAGAAGATGGATGTTAACCGAACCTACTGTGGCCATGATTTCACAATATATTTAACTTGAACCATCATGCCATAGGTCTTAAACTTATACAACGATGTATGTCAATTATTTCTCAATAAAACTAGAAAAAATTTAACTTAAGTTTGTTTTAATTTAGCTTCCTAAAAAATAAAGAACGAAGTCTGACAAGAAGCAGACTTCCTTCGTTTGCAGAAATGCGCCTACCAAGTAAAATCCTGTTGAGGTTCACACATGCCAACCAGCCATCTGTCTGAGCCAAGAAAATGAGAAGCAAAACCTAAGGACTGCTCCTACAGAAAAATCTTCCCACTCTTTGCCTTCCATGAAGACACCGCAGGTGGGCCACCTATATATCTAAGAGTCTTTCTAAAGCAAATTTTCCACTGATAAATAAGTCCAAGCAGCTACTTTTAACATTTCTGTCCCCCACCTTCCTGATTTTTGTCTTAACAACATGAAAAGGTAACATCGTGTTTTAACAAACTGTAATTTTACATGGTGTGTTACAGACACATTCTGATATCCAACCTCAAACAGTTAAAATCTCAAGAAGCCACTTACTGCTACACCAGCATGGTAGCTCGTCCCACAGGCAATAAGAATCAAACGCCGACACCTCTGGATCTCCTTAATGTGATCTTTCAAACCGCCCAAATTCACTGAAATAAAAGTTTGTGAATATAATTATTGAGGAAAGGACCACAGGAAAAAGGTAATCACTTTTCGTGAGTGTCCACTGCCAATATGGGAAACACTACCACTTTAAAGAATTATATACGGTTTTGAAGACTTAATTAAACGGGCACCTGGGTGGCTCAGTCACTAAGCGTCTGCCTTCGGCTCAGGTCATGATCGCAGGGTCCTGGGATCGAGCCCCACATCAGGCTCCCTGCTCAGCAGGGAGCCTGCTTCTCCCTCTCTCTCCCTCTGCCTGTTGCTCTGCCTACTTGTGCTCTCTGTCTCTCTGTCAAATAAATAAATAAAATTTTAAAAAAAAAAGAACTTTTATGAGGAAGATAACATTGATAAAAGTCCTTTTTAAAATCATGAACTTCTGAAAGTTTCTCTGTCTTCCCTTGTGAGATAAATCTTTTTCCTGATCTTTCTTCCAAGACTACCATAGGTGGTCTTTACTGCTACTCTCCCAGTTTTTCCAGCTCAACCCCCTTCAACAAGCCCCTCTCCCCACACCCACAAACGCAGCTCCTGCTTCTCTCCTTCCCTTCCCCATCGCCTTAGCCTAGACAGGACAACATCCTAAGTGGCAACTGCTCCTCAGCCTCTCGCCCCTCCAGGGCACGCTGCTCAGACAAGCACCCAGTTCACTCCAGTGAAGCTCTGATCGCCTTGGCTCCTAAGCCTCCTAACAGCTCTGTAATTTCTACACAAGGAGGTCCCCCCCGCACCCCCGCCCGACAGTAGAGCATTCAAGAACCCCTTTGGCAGGTCCTCCCATCTTCTTTCCCAGATGTACTGCTCCTTACTCCTCTTTAGGTAGTAGATGTGGCAAACTGGACCACACAGTATTCTACCAATAGCTTGCCCGTGGTCTTCCACTATCTCCCCCCTTAGCTAACGCTGTTTTCTCTAACTGCAGTGCTCTGTGTCATCTTCACCTTCCAAATCCTTGAAACTCATGCCTGCCTGCTTCGTGAAGCCTTCCGTGGCCCCAAAGCCCCTGCCCACAGACAGATTTATTGTCTACTCCAAATTCAACAGTGAACTTTAAACATCTCAACATTAAACTATGTCTCTAGTGTCATTTATCGTATTTTACCTTTAAGTAATTATATATTTGCCCCCTTCTAGATTTATAAGAACCTCAAAGAGATCATATCAGAAATAACTTCCCTATAGTCCCTATGTTCAACATGATGTTCTGAACACAAGACGTTCTATTTATAATTCAGCTTCAACAAATCTCTCCTGTTGAGAAAGTCTGATGCTGCTTAGAAAAGAAAAAGACACAGAGACAGCATTTACTCAGAGAAATCATTCTCTGGACATCTCTGAAAATCATTACCAGGACATGGCATAAGGAAGAAGACACTTAACACTGCACATATGACACACAGATTCAGGATGAGAGTTTTACACCCTAACAATTATTTGTCAAAAATGAATTAATGCTGAGAAGTTTAGCCCAAAGTTTGTTTGCTACACTGTTTATTAAACTGGTCCCGATGAATGAGCAGTGTTCCCAAAATGGGAGTTCGCAATAAAGAGGTTAGAGACAACTTAGGACCCCAGAACGTCAATCTCAAACTCATCTCTGCAGGTGCCCAAGTTCCTGTGACACAGGGTCCAGGCAGAATTTCCAGAAAGAAGACCAGGGCTGCCCTCTCAGCTCATCCTAGGCAGGCAGGAAGGTACATGTTATCCCAGAAGGCGTTAAGCAAACACCTGGAAAGCCTCTGGGAAGTTCACACCTTCACTCACTTAGAAACTGAGAGAGAAAATCCAGGCTGAGCAGATACATGCAAGCTTCCCAAGGAGAGAGAGACCAGGTCTCACTCCTCTTGGAATTTACAGTGCCCAGAAGAGTCCCTGCTACACAGCAAGTGCCCAAAAAGGTTTTCTGAAGTGAAAAGAGGTTAAATGTTTTTAATGGTACACTGGAGGACATCCCCATCCCACTCCAGAAAAATCATGCTAATACTGACAATTTTCAAATGTTGACTTCCTAGCCAGTTTTTATATTTTTGATAACTACCTTATTAAGATATGTCACATACCATAAATTCACCCTGTTAAAGTCCACGGTCAGTGGTTTTCAGTATATTCAGAGCCGTACAACCATCAGCACCACCTGATTTTGGAACATTTCATCACCTGCCCCAAAACCCATAGCCATTAGCGTCACTCTTCATTCCCATCCCCTCGACCTCTGACAACCATTAGTTATTACCTCCCCTTTTTTATTGCAGTAAAATAGATGTAGCATCAACTTAACATTAACCATTGTTAAGTGTACAGTACAGCTCCACGGCATTAAGCCCATTCACACTGTTGGGCAACCATCGCTATCATCCATCTCCAGAACTTTCTCATCTTCTCAAACTGAAACACTCTCCCTGCCCCTGGTAACCACTGATCTACCCCTGCTCTATGCCTCTGGCATCTGACAATTCTAGGCGCACCTCACGTCAGTGGACTCACATATGGGGGGGGGGGGGTTGTGACAGACAAGTGGACGCCGTTGGTGGCCGGCAGCCACAGCTTTCTGTCAGGCTATAAAGGACAAGGAGTTTTCAGGCCCTGCCAGTGCCAACCCCCACAGGAGGCTCTGAAATAATCATCCATAGTTCATTACCAGTATAGTCATCAAAGTTGACTCTTCCTCGCATCGTGTTCACAACGGACTCAGGCTGCTCAAAAATTTCTTTCTGCATGAATGAACTGAAGTTGCCTGAAGTAACATAAATTGTATCATTAAGAAATCTGTACCAACTGAAGTCTACCTTTTGTAACATAATCTCAGGAAGGCAGTAGAGTACAATATTCACATAAGATATTTTGCCCTGTGTGAAGAAAAATACATAAGGAGGAAAACTCACTTTATTAACTTCACACCTAAAACACGCAGTTAGAACAAAACAGAAGAGAGGGACAGACTTAAGTTTTAGACTCAGATTTGTTTCAAATGATGGTTCTATCCTTTAACACCTAAATGGCTCTGGGGAAATTCCCTCATCCATAAAATAAGAACAGCAACTATTTCACAGCACTATTGTGTGTTAGTGTAGGGGAGACCTGACATGTAGCTGTTAAGAATAAATGTTAGCTTTTAGCCCACCATGACCCCATGAGAAAGGGGAAGAAAAGTCATTTTTAAGAAAAATCATCTTAACAGTTCACAAGAGCAAACATTATAGTAGGCCTAAGTGTGTCAGGCACTGTTCTGAAGGCTCTACATAAATTATTTTCTCTTCATCCTCAAAACAACCTTAATGAGTTAAGTTCTACTATCCACATTATTTATATATTCTATACATACATATTCTCTCGGGAGAGGAATAAAGAACAGAACATAAGCTATGTTCATAAAGTATCTTAAAAATATCAAGTACTATTTAAACAATCAGCCTCTTTTTTAATTTAACAAACAACCAACCATGAATTAGTTTGAAGAATAACTACTTTAAGAACAGCAGGTAATTTTTCCAAAAAATCATCCCATTTCCTGGGATTATCCCCTCACTAATTGTCTGGAAGATTTCAGTCAGCACTGTGTCATCAGATTCCTACACAACCACAGGAAGCAGAATGTGTCCTTTCCATTAAGAACACCAAGCTACAACATGACAAAAACTTTCACCCTTCATGATCTGCTGCAGTTCCATCTGGAGGGTCTGCACAGCTCGTCCAGGATGATCTCCCGCAGTCCGTTTAATTCGATGGATAGAAAGACGGCCATCCACCACCGCTGCAACATCATCATCTTCAAGGAAGATGACACGATTGGTATGTTCTATGACAGCACTATAAAAAGGAGATATTACAATCAATAATCAAGGATGGTTACTACAAATACAACTACCATTAGGACACACAGACCAAGTTTAAATACAAACTTGGGGCACCTAGGTGGCTCAGTCAGTTGAGCATCTGACTCTTGATTTTAGCTCAGGTCATGATCTCAGGGTCATGGGATCAAGCCCCATGTCAGGCTCCGTGCTCAGTGAGGAGTCTGCTTGAAATTCTCTCTCCCCCTCTCCCTCTGTCCCTCCTCTCTCTCTCTCTCTCAAATAAAAAAATCTTTAAAAAATACAAACCTATCATTGTGCAGTATCTTTGATAACTTTCTGGTTACCCAAGCCATTCCCTACAGGGCAGTGTCCCCTACTAGGGACAATGAACAAAAGGACCTCTATGCAACACCCTAAACCAAATTAGATTCGATCAAATCAGAAAGCATGGTTATTTCCTCCTCATTCTATCTCCAAATCCTTCCACTTTGTACTCCTAAATATTTCTCAAAGCCTCTATGTCCACCACCACAAGCCAGTTCAAGCTACCATCAGATCTTGGATGAACTATGGCAGCAGCCTGCTAACTTACCCAACCACATTCCTTCCCTCCCTCCATCCATTCTCCATCTCTGCCAAAATGAGTATCAAAAGGTAACTCAAACCAAGATTTCTCTCTCACCCAACAACCACTTGATGGCTTTTCTTTGGCTTTTCAGAAAACAACAAAAACACCTTACCATGACCCTACCTCCTTCTCTAGCCGCATCTCCCACTTCCTCTATTCCAGCCATACTCATACCCGTCCCAAACTCTTACAGACTGACCAATCTGCAGTAAATGAAATGTTCTTCCCTCTACCTCTTCACCTAACTAACTCCTAACATCTCCTTATCTCTCAAGTGTCACTCCCTTAAAGAAATTCACCCACAGGAGAGTGAGTTACCCTGTTACAGGCATTCTTGTCACAGCTGGAATTCTATACTTGTATGATTGATTAAAATTTGTCTTCTCCATTAAGGAAAAGCTCCTCAAGGACAAGTTTGTACACACACACACATACAGATAAATAAATTTTTCTTAAAAAAAATTTTTTTGGAGTAATCTCCACCCTCAACGTGGGACTCGAACTCACAACCCCAAGCTCACATTCAAACTCACAACCCTGAGATCAAGAGTCACAGGCTCCACTGGCTGAGCCAGCCAGGCACTCCTCAGACAAGTATATTTTTATTTTTACTCACAATTGTCTCCTAAGCCTAGGACATGGATTTGCTCAGAGTGTTCAATATGAACCTATCAGTCAATGACAAAAGGATGATAAGCTTCTGCAATTTCCAGTTTATTAAAGCCATAACTGTCAATTCTGTAACAAACCTACTTAATGACAACGATGCATCCTAGCACTGAGTATACTCTGGCAAAGATTAGGAAACAGTCAAAACTTATTTTCCCACTGAGATGATGCAATCCCAGCAGTCTTAAACTATGACCCTTTCTCATCTTCAGACCCTCTCACTTTCAGGCACAACGAATGACTCAAGTGCTTGCTGGCAACCTGAGCGATCCATTCGATCCTCCCCACTGTTGGTATTCCATTTCTAAATGCATCTAACCGTCCCACGGTACTTCTTGCTCTAAATGTCTTAGTCTAGTACTATTTCTTTTATAAAAGTGATTATGTGGCAAACTACTTCCGAATTAAAAAAGGCAGGCGTCCTTATTGGACTAAAACTATAATGGTTTAGCAAGCATACTGTAATTGCTGGGACACTAAGCCATTCTGTTCTCCAATCTAAAATCTCTCCTCCCTATAAAACCGGGTAAGGCTCCAGAAAGAAGAGGAAAAATAATAAAAGAGCTCAGAGTAAATATGCAGAAACAAGTCTCAAGGACTGTTCTCTTTTCTTGGTAAACTGACCTACGTGCTTTGAATTCAGAGGAAAAATATTCTTAGAACCCCATCTCCATTTAAAAGGACACCTACATTTTTCCCTAATTGACAAAATTCTCCCACACAGGATGACTAGATATGCATAAAATGACTTTTGGTTTCAGTAACATGAGAAGTTTTACTTAAGTTCTCTGAACCAACGAAGGAAGCTCACCTCGCATCAGAAGCAAAGTAATATTCCACTGCTTTTTCTTCCACAGGGAAAAGGCAAGTTGTGCTGTCCACACGAGAGAGATTGCAGCTTCCCTTTTTGTCCTTCCCTAGAGCACAGAGTTAACACAAATCAGCAATCATGCAGGAAACCATGGCCAGTGGATAAACAGACATAACTTTCTATAAAATCAACAAAAAACCATAGCAACACAAAATAATTTCAGCAACTCTGAGATGCTAGGTAGATCACCTTATTTCCATGCAATAAGCCAACAAGAACAACAGACACAGGTGTAGAGTGAAACAGCAACTATCAAAGAGAGCGTGGCAGATGAGAGTGCTAATTACACATTTTTAAAGCGGAATATTTCTCTTCCTGGTAAAAGGCAAATAATTCACTAATATCACTAACTTTTTTTAATCAACAGTATGTATCACCTAATTTTAACTTTACACAAAACTTGATAGAATACATATAAGTTTATGTAACTAAACTTACAAAAATTACATTAAAAATCAAAATTGTGCAATGAATAAAATGAAGACTGATGGCATATTAATTTTTATTATAACAAAACTTCTCTAAATTTTAACAGTAAGTCAGCACAACAAATCAA
Organism: Martes martes; assembly: GCF_963455335.1. NCBI lineage: Eukaryota > Metazoa > Chordata > Mammalia > Carnivora > Mustelidae > Martes > Martes martes. Next base: position 85,844,197 of record NC_137896.1, read on the forward strand.
GCTGTAGTTTATACTAACTCTGATTTCAAAACAAAACAAAGATACTTAGAACTCTCTATCATACACTATATGTGGCCCTACTGCTAAGGATTGGAAATACCATAAACCTAGAACCTCTTCTTTCTTAAAATTGGGTTTTCTTACATTTCTTTTAAGTTAGGATAAAATACGGTCCTTCTGCAATAATATCCTTTTAATCCTAGAACTTTAGAATTCTGGCATCTCTACTTAATTTGTCAAGTCATGAGTGAAGAACTTTTTTCCTTTTGGCTCACTCACAACAAAAGTCAAAGGTGGAAAGCAAAGTGCAGTTTGACAAATTAGCCAAATATGGGGGGGGAGGAACCCATTACTTGAAGACTATATAACACAGAGACAAAAAAAAAACACCTTTTTCTGAGATCAGGACATTTACAGACCTTATAACTATGGACACAATGGCCAGAGGACACAATAAATATACTTGCAAAAATTCATATTGTATCTATCCTCTAAAATGCATGTCTATAAAGACTTGCTTGTAAGTATTCTTAGAAATATACATCCAAAGTTCTCCATAATCGTATGATGTGTTTTAGACATGAAAACAAAACAGCTCTGTACATCTTTCCATCCAAATTCAAAAGCAAAAAAGGTATCACACTTTTAAAAATACATATAAGATGACATCCTAGGAAAAATTACACTACAGGAAGAGAAAACAGATGGGTGTTTGTCAAGGCCTGATATGGAACAAGGGAACAAGGGCTGGCTACAACTCTCCAGCTGGAGGGAACTTTCATGGGCATGGAATCGTTCTGCACTTTGACTGGGGTGGTTAACAACTATTTGCACTTGACAAAACTCATGAAACTGCACATCAAAAACAGTGAACATTCCTGATGTTAAAAAAATTGAATTAAAAAATATAAAGAATAGCCTAGGACCAATATTTTCAAAATAAATACAACTAGCTTTAGTTGATTCAATGCCCTACTGGTTGCCAAGTTTCACTATCTTCCTTCTCCAGATATTTATTCTTCAAGTAACAAGGTATATTTTATTATAATATCTAGAAGGATTTAATATCATTGCCTATTTAAATGAAAAGAACATTACCACCTGATGCCTACACAACTCCTGCAATCTACAAAATGTTTTGCCGTACATAGATTTTCTCATCTGATTTCAGTAGAATACAATCATCACCATCCCCTCTTACTTTGTCAGAAGTTACACCTGGAAAAAATAGCGAAAATCTAAAAGCCCCCTTTATACAGCCTCTTTAATAAGAGGCTAAACTTTTTAAACTCAACTTTGCTGAGCCACACATCATCTACCTACGAGGAGCTACAGAAATAAAAGCTACTAAAATGTAATTCATGATCATAAAAAGATGCCTCATGTTAAGTTTTTCTTCTAACTTCTTAAGACCTTAGCCAGGGGCGCCTGGGTGGCTCAGTGGGTTAACGACTCTGCCTTCGGCTCAGGTCATGATCCCAGGGTCCTGCCATCAAGCCCCGCATCAGGCTCTCTGCTTGGCGGAGAGCCTGCTTCCTCCTCTCTCTCTGCCTGCTTCTCTGCCTACCTGTGATCTCTGTCAAATAAATAAATAAAATCTTTAAAAAAAAAAAAAAAGACCTTAGCCAATGTTTTTCCATTCTTTCTTTCTAAGAGCAGCCCAAGAAAATGTACGAGGTAACATAAAAGTAATGTATAAAAAGAGCAGGATTATTAACAGAAATTTGGAACCCTGGATTCAAAATTCTCTACTTTCACTGGTTATACTAGTTTTTCTTCTTAAAAGGGAAGGACAGGGAGGAAGTAAGAAGATATCCTAACATTTCATGACTGAAGGCTACATAAGGAACTAACTTTCCACTTTAGATAAAAGAGCTAAACCAGCCACTATCTAAAGATGAAAGGTTCAGAGTCCTTTGCTAATATTTTTTCAAGAAACCAAGACTTATACATTAATAATAATGGGTTTCAATTTTCTGAATTTACCACTCCCTATCTTTTACTTGGAAAGCTTTTAATAATAATTAAATGAAAAGAGCATGCCATTTGTTTTCTGTCTAATTTTATCAATAAAATGACCCAGAATTTGTATGGCTGAAAGTCCTATAAAGAAAAATAAACTTCAAACAAACAAAAAGACTCCAATTTCAAACAAGGCAATCAAGATGTGAATGTGAATCTAAAAGTAAAATGTCATGCATAAAATAAAGATCATTTAAACATAACTTAGTAAAAAGATAGAATAAATTAAATAACTACCACTGAATTCAATCTACAATAGCCTAGCATACAATGCTCTTTCCCAATCTAAACATCTTACTTATATTAATGTATCTTACATGATTTTAATTTTTAAAAAAAACTTTATGATTTAAAATCTTAGAAATTTCAAAGAAACAAATTATTAAAAGCACTTTTCTAAATGCCAAAAGCAGACAGACAAAATATACTCTGCAAATTAGAAAAATGTCAAAATATGTTTCCCCATAAAAAAAGCACATTTTTAGAGGCTCAGCACATTCATTCACTCCAAGAACAAAGAATTAGTAAAGAATGAACAAAAGAGGGTAAGATTCCTCCCCATCCATGCAGAGTGCATTTCCCACCTCTTTCTCCCTGTGATCCCCACCGTGTGAATTTTGATCCAATCTGAGTCCTAGCTAAGGATATACAACAGAAAAAAATTCTCCTCGTCAGAGAAATCACAACAGCAAATCCTTTTCACGTCTAGACAGAACTATATACACATATGTGTGGATCTGACCAAAGAGACATTTATTTCAATTTAATGAACACAATTCTTTTTATCTACTGCACTCAAATTTATTCCTCTTGGCAAGACATAGCAAGAGTTTTTACCTGTTCTGTAGAGTATTGGAATGTGATCAGTAGAGAGTTTATGTTCACTTCGTACACCAATCAAAAGAGGGCTACCTCGTCTGTTAGTGCAAAATTAGGCAGAATTACATCATTTTCATAAATAATGCACAGATACAAATTTTCATGAGCCAACACTCATCAAATAATGTCTAACTTTTTCCCTTTCCCCTTTAAACTCGGCTTCAGGTATAACAAAACAGTAACAGACACAGAATTTTTATAAAATAGTAACAGGGTCAGCAGTCTATGCTCCTGAGGCCAGGTCTGTCTATTTTTGTTACACAAGAGTTTTACTGGAACCCAGCCATGCTCTTGAAAATCTTTTCCCTTTTTTCTACGGCTGCTTTCCCACTAGAGCAGCAAACCTTGGTGCTACAGAGGCCGCATGGCCCAGAAAGGCTAAAATATTTACTCTCTGGACCATTACAGAAAGTCTTTCTCCTTTTTAAAATGTCAAATGGAAACTTTCTTTCAATTGTACATGTAATTCTGACACATGAATGTTTAAGCATTTTCTCCTTAGTCACCTTGCCTTCGTATTAAAAATAGCTCTTTCTTGCCAAATATTAGGGCTTCCCACTGGTCTAAAAAGGACGTCATGATCAGGCCTACATATCGTCACAAAAGTAGTGATGGTACTATTATCTCGGAATCCACTCAGAATATATACTTCCAAAAAATACGGAGAAAGTTAATGTTTGGGGCCTGAAACTAAGGAATACTCAATATCCAAATTCACAAAGTAACCGTGGTGTCCCACTACAGACAAAAGGCCAGTTTATAAATGCAAAAATATATTTGCTTTATTAAGGGATTCTGTTAAATGGAAGAGTGGTAAAAAACAGACAAGAAAGGACATATGAAAACATATTCATATGGAGTCTCTCAGACAGGGCAAGTCCTTACAGTGAAGGGTAATCATCATGTACAGAAAACACACTTGTAATTCAGATGTTTCAAAATACATATAATTATTAGTCATTATTAAATTTGTATGTACCTTGTGCCAACTGCTTGGCCAGGAAAATGAACACTTTTAAATACCAGTGCAAAAGCACCTTCCTATAAGAGGGAAAAAAATGCATTATCAATATTTATTATAATCAATTCTCAAATGTGAAACTCCTAAAACATACTGGCTTCAGCACAGAAATTTTTTGTTTACATGCTGCCCTTTTGCAGTAGGTTATAAACAAGTCTAAAATTTAAGTAGACACTTATTCCTTAACTTAGTGTATCAAGATACACTTTTTCACCAAGCCCCTCTTGAAATCAACTCAATAGATAATAGCTCCACAAAACACTATTTTAAAGCACTTTTGTACATATTTCTCAATAGATACATCCTAGCTCCCATACTAGGCATTAGAATGCAGGGAACAGAGGATTAGAAAAGACTACAAGCCCAATATCCAAAACCCCTACTCCAGTCCAGTGATTTTACACCACTGCTAACTTCCATGCCTGTTGACCTTGATACTGGAGATAAAAATATACACAACCACAATTATTAACAAGCATACCCAACCTCCTCAGGGACCGGGCAAGGAAATCAAGAGTGAATAAAAGAGGAACAGGAGGCAGGAAAGGTAAAGGATCACCCTAGAATGTAAACTGGGTTATATAATGCGTAGAAACAAGAAAAGGCTGGAAAGGCACAGTACTCTGCCTTGAGTAAAGGGAAGGAATAGGCCTCTATTTTCTCCATCTTCCTGATTCCTCCATTTGCTTCAGGCATCATGAGATTTGGGTAGAGGGAGGAAGTGAGGGTTAGACCTTCAGAAAGAAGTAGAGGGCTTTTAAATGGGAATGCTAGAGTTATGAATGGGGATGGGGACAGATATCCCAATGCATCTGGACTTTGTGGATCTTTTGTGTCTTTAATCTTTAACTAGGACAACTGGGATGGGATCAGAAAGAATGGCATTTTTTTCTTGGGCTGGAAAATTATAGTGTTACGAGGCCAAGGCAAGGTGCCATAAGGAAAAATAAGAAGTTGACTATACCGGCTCAGAGACATGCAGACATTATCCCAGAATAAAGAGTGTGCATTTTACTGAAGCTGCCCTTGTGCTAAGTTACTGACTGAAAAGAATACCTGAGTGAGTGGGAAGCAAGAAAGTAATGAACCCCTGACTGTGTCTATTGTATACAGGTTTGGGTGGTATGTATGGGCTTGTGTGTGTGCGCGCACATAGGACAAACTCTTAGATTTGGGATTATTTTTAATTCCCATGACACTGAACTACAGTGAAAGAAGAAGAATTTTAAGTGTGTGGCAAGGAAGGGGGTCAAAGAGTCTTTCAAAATTATTTAAGCTGAATATTTATATATATATAGGAAATATATATAAAAATAAAAGCCAAAAATACTTAAGAAATTAACATAGTTTCTGCTTATCTTAATTTTAAGAGTTTGTTATGATTAACATTGGCAATATTATCTTTAAAAGTGTGGTTTAATACCAATTGTTGGATAACTCTCTCCACCAAGGTAGTAAAACTGATGTCTTGACTTTCCCGATTGTCATACATGTACTTAACAAGCTTGGCAATTGTCTCTGTGTCTGTTTCAGATTCAAAGTCATAGCCTTTGCTTTCCTAAAATAAGAAATGGAAAAAAAAAAAAAAAAAGGACACATTTAAGGAAATAGTCATGATATCCAAATCTTTTCTATATAATTTTTTTCTCAAAAATTTCACTAACCAAATTCTAATATTTTTTCAACACCATACCCCATCACCCATTGTTCAAAATTAAACTCACCATCTAACCATAGTGAACCCAAAATGGTGAGGTATTTTGTGTAATTTTGAATATACACTTATAATTATATAAATCTATATATATGCCACATACAAATTAAGAATACTTTAAATAATTAAAGTATAATATGCAATAGTCTCAAAACAGTAATTCCATAATGAACATAATGATTCTTTCATGGATAATGAAATTGCACTATCCATCACAACAGTCATTAGCTGTATGTGGCTATTTTTTAAATATTTTTAAAGATTTTATTTATTTATTTGAGAGACAGAGAGAGAGAGAGGTAACATGAGTGGGGAGGAGTCAGGGAGTAAGGACAAGCAGACTCCCTGCTGAGCATGCAGTCCAATTTGGGGCTCAATCCCAGGACCACAGGATCATGACCTGAGTGGAAAGCAGACACTTAATGGACTGAGCCACCCAGGTGCTCCATATATGTGGCTTTTTCTAAATGTACAATGTTCTTGGGACTCCTGGGTGGCTCAGTTGGTTGGGTGGCTGCCTTCGGCTCAGGTCATGATCCCAACGTCCTGGGATCGAGTCCCACATCGGGCTCCTTGCTCAGCAAGGAACCTGCTTCTCCCTCTGTCTCTGCCTGCCACTCTGTCTGCCTGTGCTCACTCTCTCTCTCTCTCTGACAAATAAATAAATAAAATCTTTTAAAAATTTTTTTAAAATAATAAATAAATAAATAAATGTAAAAGGTTCTTTTTTTTTTTAAAGATTTTATTTATTTATTTGACAGATCACAAGTAGGCAGAGAGGCAGGCGGAGAGAGAGGAGGAAGCAGGCTCCCTGCTGAGCAGAGAGCCCTATGCGGGGCTGGATCCCAGGACCCTGGGATCAGGACCCTGGGATCATGACCCAAGCCGAAGGCAGAGGCTTTAACCCACTGAGCCACCCAGGCGCCCCATATATGTGGCTCTTTAAATTTTAAATTGATTAGGGGGCACATGACTGGCTCAGTTAGTAGAGCACATGACTCTTGCTCTCAGGGTTGTAAGTTTGAGCCCCACAATGGCTGTAGAGATTACTTAAAAATAAAATCTTTAAAAATAAAAACATGATCTTTAAAAACTTTAATTAAAACAAAAATACACTTAAACCAATTAAAACGGGGACGCCTGGGTGGCTCAGTGGGTTAAAGCCTCTGCCTTCAGCTCAGGTCATGATCCCAGGGTCCTGGGATCGAGCCCCACGTCGGACTCTCTGCTCAGCAGGGAGCCTGCTTCCTCCTCTCTCTCTCTCTGCCTGCCTCTCTGCCTACTTGTGATCTCTGTCTGTCAAATAAATAAATAAAAAATTTAAAAAAAAAAAAAAAAACCAATTAAAATGAAATAAAATTTCAAGTTTAGTTCCTCAGTTCTAGCAGCTCAATGACTACATGCGGGTGTTGGACCGCAAAGATAAAGGCTTCCAGCATGGCAGAAATTTCAATTGGACAGCCCCAAGAGGCACTCATGCAGGTCATCGCCATGACTATTACTATATAGTACATGGCTATTTAGGGCAGAGAAACTTCATTTAATCTGTCCTAATTCTTCTTATATATCCCAGAATTTTTTACAAATGATAAACAAGGTCTCTCACAATGCAAAAGATGTCCCCCAACCACAAATTCCAATTTTATCTGAGATTTGAAGGGTCATTTATAATAAAACCCAATAATTATTTCCTACTCACGTAAGAAACAAAAATATTTCACTGTGAACAAAGAAGGGTCCAGTAACCCACATACCCTTGTAACCATCTCAGGAATTATTTGATCATACCTAGACGGTGTTGTGCATTTCAACAAACCACCTTGCGACTTTCATTAGAAATTTCTCAAAGCCTGGTGTCTTTTGAGGTTACTTTACTTACCAAAAACTTCTTTAAGTCTTTGTAGTTGGTGATAATTCCATTGTGAATAACAATAAATTCTAAAGGAGATAAAAATTATTGATGACAAAAATTACAGGTCTTGTAAACATTATAAATAGCCAGTATTGTCAGATTTTTCTCAAGTCAAAAAATTTGTCACATGCTATAATTCCAAGTGTAATCAAATATCTTCTTTTTTTCATTATCAGATTACCTTTGGGTAGATCAGCAGCATTATTTATGTGGTTTAGTGGAAGCACACAGTGCTGGGGACATGGATATTAGAGGGGAAATATAATAAGTTGGGGTCTAAAGACATCAACTTCATTTGTGGCTAAACTACTAAGCTAATGTCACCATATGAAAGGGCCAAATTTCCCGGGCTTGTGTCTTCATTTGCAAAACAAGAAGGCTGAATTACATAATTATTATTCTCACTTCTTTGTTCATTCATTTTTACGCATAAAAATTTCCTAAGTTTAAAGTGAAAGACTTTTGAACTAAAACAATTACCTGATTTACATTAAATGAGCTTAAGAACTGAAGTTAGAGAATAAGAAAAACCACTTATTCAGATTTACAGTGAAATTTACTTAGGAGAGGTCCAGATATTAAAATGTCAGATAAATGTCACATAAATTGATATCAAAACAGCATTCCAAGATCAAAGACATATACAGCAGGATAATTTTCATCTTTTTTGATTAAGTAACTGAATATAAACGCAATATTTTAAATCCATGAGTTTATAATAATAATAATAAACTCATTCATCTTAGAACATTAGAACCACTTCATTTTTGAAAAATAGTAAATAAAGTTAAAAAAAAAATCACACATTTACCCTGCCTTTCCTATGTATAATCTGTAAGTCTGGGTAACTAAGCAGTTAGATATGGAGAAGTTTCTCTTTAAAGTATGTGAGATAAGTGAAAAAGCAATGAGAGTATTTGACTAACACCATTTTACAAACCCCTAAAGAAACTAATGTTGGCAATGATCATCTATGGCCACTAATAATACAAAAAGAAAAGCACCCAAACACCATGTACCTCCAGATATAAATCAATACCATACCATTAGAGTAAAGAGAAGGGACAGAGAAACACGGTATATGATACCATGGGATGCATACAATTAGCATGATCTAGACTGTAGGAAAGTCTACAAGACAAACACCACAATAACCTGCAAGGGAAAAGGAGACAAACGGAGAGCTTCCAAAATAATCTGGGTGGAGGGATATGGTGAAAAAGAACAGATTGTGTATAATATTAAAGCTGGGTGACACACACATCTGGTTCTACATATTCTCTACTTGTGAATAGGTCTGAAACTTTCCAGATTAAAAAAAAATTAAAATAACAAAAACATAAAAGCCTTCATTCTTCTCCCATTATTGACCCCTCTACAATCATTCCACAGCATGTAGAATGTGTCCATACCATTATTTTTATCAGAACGCTGGGGATGGCTATTGACAGGATTGGGTTCTCCATGTGTTGCCCAACGGGTATGAGCTATTCCAAGGTGAACATCAAATTCTATATCCAAATCCATATCCTGTTGTTCTGAAGAACATAATATGAAAAATTACATTATTAAATCACGCTGTAGAGCTAGAAGCTATAAATATTATTATATATATTAATACAGTGCTGTTCACCCAGAATATACAATTATTGAAACTAAAGATCAGCCATATTCAAAATAGTAATTAAAAGATTCAGGATGCCTGGGTGGCTCAGTTGGTTAAGCGACTGCCTTCAGCTCAGGTCATGATCCTGGAATCCTGGGATCGAGCCCCACATCGGGCTCCTTGCTCTGCAGAGTCTGCTTCTCCCTCTGACTCTCCCCCATCTCATGATCTCTTTCTCTTTCTCTCTCAAATAACAGATAAATAAAATCTTAAAAAAAAAAAAAAAAGAAAAAAGAAAAGATCCAGGACTTAATGCAGCTCAAATATTTAGAGCAAATGAACCCAGCAACTGGGGGATAAAGCAAATGTGACAAAGTACTAACATTTGGTAAAACTAGATAAAGTATATGGGTAGTTAATGCACTATTCTTTCCATTTTTCTGAAGGCTTGAAAATGTTCAAACTGAAGGGTTATGGACCAAAAAAGTAAATGTGGTTTTTTTTTAAATCTATATTTAATCTGTGTCTTGAAAAAAACACCAGTACCACTTTAACTAAACATGTAAAAATAAATTCACATTCTCAATGCCATACAACCTTATGACTGCAATTTCTTTGGTCCCCAGTGGATGTAAACATATTTCACAAAATAAACCTCAATTATGGAGAGCTTCTAAAATCAAAGAACAGTCCTTGAGAGTAGAACAAATGAAAGTATGGGGTTATAGACGGACATTCCTTTATTTTGAAAAGCAACTATTCTGATTTCTTTTCCCTATAAGCTATCTCTTCTTGCTTTTTCCAAGGGAAAAAAAAAAAGGCAGTTCTAGTATTTACTAGTAATGCCCCCTTTCTGATTTGCTAAATATAAAATTCATTTGGCAAAGAAACCAGATATCCAAGCCTATGAGAATCAGGCCTAAATTAAGAGCAAACTGCTCAGAAGTCTCAAATAGGAAAGTCCGTGCATTTTATTTTAGCACGGTCTTTGTGGTTTTTATACTGGCTAATCAGACATCATTCTAACACACAAATATGATCAAGAAAAAACCCTTAAAATCCTTGAACAGATTCCCATTGCTTAAAAAGTGGTTTGCATCCCTAGCTACCCTTGTGAGTCATCTTAATCCTGGTCACAGGGATTTATAAAAAGATCCTCAAATTCTCACATAGAGCCAGAGAGCCTTTTTCTCACAAAGATAAAGCCCCAGTATCTTTCTGTGGGTACCCGGGCCTCCACCATTTGGCCCCAGCTCCTTCACATTATCATTCTCCCACCTCTCCCATTACCTCTCAAAGCCCTCAACACACCTTTTACAAATAACAATAGCCACCATTTACTAAGATTTTTACCTGGATGCTAGGGACTTAAGACTTCTTATTGCCCTATCCATCTCAGTATGACCCAAGCAACCATCAACTAAACTACTTCAACAGAATCCTGGTATCCCAATGTCCTATCTTCCCTCTGAACAATCTAGTCTTTGCACACTAACCAAATGAGCCCATTAAATCATTGTCACTTCCCCAATGCAAAATCTTCCAAGGGTTTCACAAGGCACATGAAGTAAAATCCACCTTTCTGAAGATCCTACATGACCTCATCCTCAGTCACCTCTCCAGCTCCTCTTCCACCACTCTCCCCCTCACCAACACCAATAGAGTCTTTGCACTTGGGTGTTCCCTGTGCCTAGAATTTCTCCCTTCGGACCATAATGCGTTCTCTGCCTACATGTCACTTCTACCATACTTTCTCCTCACAGCACTAATCACACTACCTAATGTTAAATATTTGTTGTCTGGCCCTCTCACTAGACAGTCAAGCTCCATCAGACCAGGGAGTCTGCCTATCTTGTTCTCTATTATGTCACCAGGGCCTGGCACAAGGGCTGAAATAAAATAAGTGTTTAAGAAATATGCATTTCGTTACTGAATCCTTATAATGCTCTGTTAGTTACTATTGTTCCCATTTTACAGATAAAGAAACTGGGGCTCTCAGAGGTCAAAGAACCTGCCTTAGGTCATAACTAATGGGAAGGAGAGATAGGCTGTGTCCCCAAGTCCAGCTGACTCCAGAGCCAGAGGTTAAAACCACAATGATATACTCTGCTGTACTACTGTAACTTTATGAGAGGTGTCAACCTGGCTTCTACCAGGATTTAAGTTCTACATAAGCAGCAGCTTGCCTTATTATCTTCGAAGCCCAAGCACTAAGCTATACAGGGCAGTTATTCAAATTTTTGTTGGATGGCTCAGTCAACCAACAGATAAAATCATCAATGTATTCTTTCCTGGCTTAACTGTGTCCTGAATAATTAAGGTGACCTGATAAATAACCTCCAGGGGCGCCTGGGTGGCTCAGTGGTTTAAGCCTCTGCCTTTGGCTCAGGTCATGATCTCAGGGTCCTAAGATCGAGCCCCGCATCCGGCTCTCTGCTTGGTGGGGAGCCTGCTTCCTCCCCTCCCTCTCTGCCTGCCTCTCTGCCTACTTGTCATCTCTATCAAATAAATAAATAAAATCTTTAAAATAAATAAATAAATAACCTCCAGAAAAGTAAAGGATTATTGTTTATCACTACTTAACAGGCTAATGCAAGCAATGAAAACATCTGACTACTCTGTTAGGCTAATTATAATTAAGGCACCCCCCCCATCCCCACCCTCTGGCCATGCTGGCAAGCAACACTGAAGAGAGTAACAAGAGTCTACAGATTGAATCCAATTCAAATTTATAGTTATTGGGGCGCCTGGGTGGCTCAGTGGTTTAAGCCTCTGCCTTCGGCTCAAGTCATGATCTCAAGGTCCTGGGATCGAGTCCCACATTGGGCTCTCTGCTCAGCGGGGAGCTTGCTTCCCCCTCTTTCTCTCTCCCTGCTTGTGATCTCTGTCTGTCAAATAAATATTTAAAAAAAAAATTTACAGTTATTATCATACCTATTTCACGGTTGCCAAAAGAGCATTATCTAAAGCCTAATAAGAAAAAAATCACAGCTTTGACAATAAGCATATTTCTCACAACAAATATTTCATGGTTTAAAAGTTAATCATGACTCCCAATCTTTAACCCATCCTATTCACTGTTACCCCTGTTCTAAAGCCCTCTGTTGAACCTTAACTTTAGATATTTCCACCCCCAGTTCTCTCTTCTCCCCACCCACAAACTGCCAAGCAACATTGAAGAGAGTTAGAAAATTCTGTAAACTGAGTCCATTTCAAATTCATGGTAACCACCAAACCTGTTTTACTATTGCCACACAGAAGTGTCTTCCTTATTCACTAAGCCGAAAGCTCACTCAATTCTCCCAACACTCAAGACATCACTTCTTCTTAAGCCCCAATCCGACCTGGACAGTACTTCAATATCCCCTTTACTGAGCTTTTTTCCCTTCACCTCATAACTGCTGTACTTCGCTCTTCCTTCACCTGTGACTCCTATAAAGGCCAATTTCCTACCTGTGCCTCGACCCTTCTGAGCGGCGATCACTCTGTAATTTGCTTATTTGCATCTTCTGTCCTCCCCCTACATGCACCCCTACGGCTCTTGCCTTCTGTGTGCCCTTTCTCAGATGTCATCCTTCTTTTTTTAAAGAAAAATAGTTCAACCATATTAAATTTGTTGGCAATAATAAAACACTCAAACACCTACATCCAGAGATTACAAATGTTAATGTATAGCCATTTATGCTTTAAATCTTACGATATCAAATATTTTTAAAATCTCACATTTTTGTTACAAATAGCAGTCTTCCTTTGCCCCCAAACTTCACTGCCTTTACTGCTGACACCACCCAGTGACAGCACCTACCCCGTGACAGTACTTACTCCTGTGTTTCAATTCCCTCATCTGTAAAATGAGGATGGTAATTTATGCACTTCATGGGTTATACTGAGGACTAGTAAGGCACTTAATAGAGTGCCTAGGACCCAGAAAGCAACAATAAGTGTTAGCTATTACTATCCAAGTCAGAAGTTACCAATAACCAATCTAATGGCCTTTTCTGAGATGACTGCCTTCCTCTTCTGTCTTTAACAGGTCAAACACTGGAACGTACTAGGAGTAATCACAAACACCCAAATACCCACAGCCAGAGTTGACAAATATGAACATCTAACCATCTGAGCTTTAGATTTTCAGATCTAAAATGTAAAAAATGCAGCTGATGCCTCATCCCATTCCTCCCCAGGGGATTTTTGAGTTCATGGAGAGTTTTCCCACCTGTGCCTTCAAACATCTAATACACTAACATGGGTCCACAAATGCTAGTATTCTTTTGTTTTCTTAATCTCCCATTCTCTTACTGGTAAACATTTAAGCTGTTTCTACATTTTGCTGCAATGAATCTTGTTGTCATGTCTCCTTGTCCATAGTTTCTTTCAAGTAGATGTCCAAGATGGGAAGCAGCTGGTCACAGGGTCTAGGCACCTCCCATTTAGACACTGCCAGCTTCCTCTTCAAAGTGATTTATCACAAATTTACCAGCAACGTCTGCAAGTTCCCATTTCTCCATTCCCTTCCTGACTTTCCTTCAGGAGGCGGCCTGTTTCAGTATGTTGATATGCAAAGATGGTGATTCTGGTTGCAGTCTGCCTTCTAGCCTCCCGCACTCATCTACCAATAATGCAGAGTAAAAAGACTACCCACCATTCCATCAAATTTGACTTCCCTATTATCTTTGCCCACGCTATTCTACTCAGAAGGTCCTCCCTGCTCACCTTCACTGTCCAAACGGAAAACAGCAGCCATTCCTTCCGTATACCATGTCTCTCCAACCCCAACTCTGAGTTGGAACTAGCTCTCCCCTGAATCCTTAAGCAACTTGGTTGTTTTTTTTTCCTCTCCTGTGGAACCTACTATAATCAGCCTGGTATATAGGATGTCGTACACACAGTAGAGCAAGTATTTATACTACAGTTTTTGAAGTACAGTTATTTGGGTATCTGCCTCATCCCTAAGCTAATCTTACCCACAATACGTGCAAATAAGTATTGATCTATCACGTTCAGCAAGTACTACAAAGCTAAATGTTTGGCTTATGTGGAAAAAAAAAAAGGTGACCAAGTCCATCATTTTCCTCTTCTACCTGCACTCCTTTACCATGAATTCAATGGCATCCATTTGAGCAGGTATATTTAAAAAACCTGTTTCTTGAGTTTTGGAGGATTTTTTTTTTTTTAAGAGAGAGAAAGAGCGGGTTAGGGGCAGAGGGAGAGAAAGAAATGTTAAGCAGTCTCCATATTCAGCATGGAGCCTGATGCAGGGCTTGAGCTCATGATACTTAAGATCATGACCTGAGCTGAAATCAAGAGTCAGACACTTAACTGACTGAGCCATCCAGGCACTCCTGTGGCAAATTTTCTTTAAATGTTTTTTTCAGCCAATGTACTTCAAAGCTTTTAAGTTTCCTGTGACAAATTAAAATGTATAAGCATAATGTTATGAACAAAATACTAGGAAGTATATCCTCTTTATTGAAGCATGTAGACAACTACTTTATGCCAGGGAAGAAAATCCTGAAGGAAAAACATGAGACTTACCTGATTACATCAGTTCTACTAAAAGGCAACATCTAGACTGACTATATTTTCAAAGGAGGCGTTTACTCCCGAGTGAAGACAACCCAGTGAAGACACTAGAATAAGGACACCACTAAAAATACCTTTCATCCTGTGAAAGGTCCTTCCTTGGGAATGATGGTTACTTCATTTTAGGACGCTGAGCTTGTTATGAACACAATGTACCTAATTTCCTTCCCTTGCTAATACGGTCATTTCTGAAGCTAAGGTACATTGTACACTGGTAGAGACAATAACAAAAGTATGCTTTTCTTCCCTTCCCTCAACTTTAAATACCACTATATTTAAAATGGACCCCAAAATAGGGAAAGAAAGGGAATTTGGTAGGGAAGGGAGAAGGAAGTCAAGGGAGGGGAGGGGGGGACAAAATTCAAACTAAGTACATTACTGTGAACTTCTTCATCCAGTGCCTTAACTTTCCCTTTCTTCTTAATGAGCTGGATCTTGCAGGCATTGGCTTCCCAATCCTTGTCATTGCCTCCATCAACTCCCACACCTAATTCATCGAGAGGCAGAAAAGCAAGATTTAGAAAGTTACTTAGATTACCATCTTGAGGCAAATTTTTAATTAGAAATTATTTTTTCATTTAATTAATTTATTCATTCATCAATTCAAATTTACTGACAACTTATTATATGTCAAGAAACATGATAGCTGCCCGAAACAAAAATGAAAATAACTCAATTGTTTCCCTCAAATTTCTAAGTCTATTCAGAAGATAAGGAAAAAATGATTAGAATACAGTGTGGGTTTTGGTTATAATAAAAGTGCTACAGGTTAAAAACAACAACAACAAAAAAAACAAGTACTACAGGTTGGGTGGCAATTGGAGCAACAATGGAGAAATGCAGGAGGCTGGCACCCACCTCAGAAAGGGAAGAAGGAAGGAACATCAGGAAACACAGTTCTCAAAATTCTACTTACGTTCTTAAAGAATTTGAAAAAAAGCTACCTGAAGGTACTAGAAAAGCACTGAGTAGTTTCAAATCAAGAAATTGCACGGCAAAAATGTTGAGAAAACTCTCTTAGAAATAGAGTTCAGACTGAAGGGGACAGAGAGAAGAAACCAGCTGTCAGAAGATCTAGCTATAGCAAAGCAAATATGGGGAGGCCATGAACCAAATGGTGGTGACGAAGACAGAGATTGGTGATACTGAGGGTATAACTGTCTGGGTGCAATGTGAATGTGCGGCCTGAGTCCGGGATTCCTCCTAGGCTCACAAGACTTGTTGAATGATTAGCTGAATAAAGGAACACAGAAAGACACGCATGAATTGGACATGCCAAGTTTATCATATCATGGTTTCTCCAGGAAGAAATTTCTACGGGGCAGTTGGAAATACAGGTCTGTGGCTTGGGAAATACATGTGGGTTGTAAGTTACCAACAATATAGGAGGTTGATGAAGTCAGAGCTCACCCATGAAGATACAGAATAAGAAAATTGGGCCTAGGAAACGATCTTAAAAAAACATTAATATTTGTGCAAAAAGTGGAAGAAAAGGAACCCTCAAAGCGGACAAAAAAGAATCAGCATGTTAGAGAGTATGTATTGTCAGAGAAGCTAAGGAAGCAGAGAATTTTAAGGACAAAGGAGCTGAAGAGCTCACTTTCTATTAACCAAGGGAAATCATGGAAAATAAATGCCCATTACATTTGGCCATGTCAAGAGTACAGTAAAAACTTAACATAGCAAGTCTGATACCACTTTCCTTAGAAAGGTCTGCTTGTAAAGCTGGCCTCTGGTTGGCCTCCGGGAACTTGGGATTTCAGGATGGTTACCTGACTAAGAATGGCTTATGGCACCTAACTGTGCAAACAGTGTGGCTTATGCTGACCGTCTGCTTCCATTCTGGGATTCTAGAATTTTGGTACACGTTAGGCAGAGGGTGTCTGTGTGACAAGCCTCCAAAAAAAGCGTGGGCACTGAGTGACTAATGAGCTTCTCTGATATACATTTCACACACTGTCATAACTGGCTAGGGAATTAAGCACACACCACCAGGACAGAACTCTCAGAAGCTTGTGCCTCATTATCCTCCATACTTCACCCCATGCATCTTTTCCCTTTGCTGATTTTGCTCTGTATTCTTTTGTTGTAATAAATCATAGCTACGAGTTCAACTAGATGCTGAGTCGTCCTCAGGAGTTACCAGAACTGAAGGTGGTCATGGGGACCCCTGATACAGTTAAGGAAAGAAGCCAGAATAGAACATAAAGTTGACAAAAAGTTATTTTTAATTGCTTTGTCATTTATTTAAGATAGAAGAATCTCAGGCTAAGTGTATATGCCAACAGCAGGGATTCCTTGGAGAAAAAGAAATCACAGGAAAGAAAAAGATAATTTATAAAGCAAGGCCTTCAAGAACTGTGTTCTACCATGAAAACACCCCAGGTGATTTATGTTTTTACAGTAACATTCTTAACAAAGGCAGACATCCTTAAGAAGTAATATAAATGGTAATACTATGGAAATTATATGTATAAACCCTTTAAACATGATAAAAAAACAAAAATTCTTTTTAGCTTTACTCGAAACAGATAATGCTAAAGAATCTAGTCAACTAAAACAAACAAAAAATCTCTTTATTTAGATTCGAGAATCATGCAAAACCTAGAATATTTTTTTAAAAGGAAATACCAGCAGAATCATATCCTCTGTACTCCAGTCTCTGAAGGCCTTTGATTAAGGTTTCCAAGATTTCTCGTCTTGTGCGAGGAACATGGTAGTTTAAGTAAGCAAATATACCTGCAAATGAACAAATACTTAATAAAGAATATGACTAATGAAGCAAAATTGACATAACTGTGACAAAATCTTCATCTGTACAATTATGTCTAAGATGTGCAGAAATATGAAGCTAGAGTCATCTTTATTTTTTTTAATATTATTTATTTATTTATTTGAGAGAGAGAGAATGAGAGCGAGCACAAGCAAGTAGAAGAGCAGAGGGAGGGGGAGAAGCAGACCACCCACTGAGCAGGGAGCCCCTTCTGGGGCTCGATCCCAGGACCCTGGGATCATGACCTGAGCCGAAGGCAGACGCTTAACCAACTGAGTCACCCAGGCGTCTCTAGAGTGATCTTTAAAAAAGAAAGAAATTCTCACCTCAAATTATTTAAAGGTGGTGAAAGTTTTACAAAGAGGTATTTCTCCTTCGTATAAAAGACTGAAGCAAATATGTCAAAATAAATGTTTAGCTTTTGCAAAGAAGCTTATAAGGCTAGTCACATATCTTCCATCACTACCACCTTGTCAAGTAAAATTTAATTTTAAAAAATTAAACAATCAACAAATTTGTGGTTTATATCTTATGCCCTGAGCATTGTTTAAAGGAAAACATTTTCTGAAGTAAGTATTTTAAGAAACACATGGACCCTACAAAACTAGGCAGATGGAATAATTTTTCTTATATATAAACATAAATAAATATTGATGATGTGAAAAATACAACCTAAATAATTTAATAATAGGGAAAAATGGACTAAAATATTTATATAATCCTCTTAAGGGAAAATGGCATTCCTTGAATGAACCAGTTGTTCACTACCAAAAGACAAACAACTATTATGATATTCATAAAAAAGCACTTATTTAGAAAAGCAAAACTAGAATAAAAGGACCAGTACAATGTGAACTGAACCAGAAAAGCAAACAGGAAGAACACAGGAAAAGGAAATCCACATTTTAAACATGGCAGCATGGGGCCCCTGGGTGGCTCAGTAGGTTAAGTACCTGGCTTCAGCTCAGGTCATGATCCCAGGGTTCTGGGATCGAGCCCCATGTCGGGCTCCCTCCTCAGTGCAGAGTCTGCTTCTCCCTCTCCCCCTGCTCATGCACATGTGTGCTCACTCTCTTTTTCTCTCACAAATAAAATCTTTAAAAAGAAAAGACCATAATGTTAATATCCAACAAAAAGCCAATTGTGTATGATCACCATGACTGATAAAGTGCAATTTTTCCAAATAAACTATCATGCTCTTCAAAAAGAAAGAAAAAAAGGAAATCCACATTTGTACACTACAGTTCAAAACAAAATGAAAACAACTGTCTGAACTTTCCCAAAAAAGGCAGTATGAGATCGAACACTACAGCAATCCTATATTTCATTCATATTCTTACTTTTTTTATTTATTAAATATTTTATTTGAGAGAGAGCAAGCGTGAGAGAGTCAGGGGAGAAACGGAGAGAGAATCTTCAGGCCAACTCCCCGCTAAGCGTGGAGCCTCAAGAAGGGCTTGATCCCACAACCAATGAGATCAAGACCTGAGCCAAAAACAAAGGTCAGTTGCTTAGCCAACCAAGCCACCCAGGTGGCCCCATTCATATATTTTTAAAAACCTTTCATCAGTAAAGATTTTTTAAGTTACCACGTGTTGTACAAGCATGTCACACAGCACCACAGCCCTGCATGAGAGCTGCGGTTCCTGATGTCACTGCTGTTCCTTCATCAGGTATCTGGAAAATGCACTAATGACCCGACTACAATGAAACTTCTATGTGGTTTTACACTTTCCCCCACCATGAGTCACTGGCATTTGATAAAGATTAAATGAATAAAGAAAACTATTAGTTCCAGATAAGTATTTTTATTATATCATTAAAAGACAATTCACAGAAGATGAATCTGCTCCCAAAATAAGACTATAATATAAATGATCTAATGAAAAAAAAAAATAAATGATCTAATGAAACACTGATTGTCAACTAGTCTACACTCTACCACAGTGCTGAGCACCAGCTAAATAATCCGCTAGAGGAGGATACAACTGAGCTTGTTTGAAAGTCATTAAACAATAAAACACATTACACTGCTAGGAACTGTTGGCCATCTGAGGCCCTCGAGGAAATTCAGAGTTGCCAAATCCCAACAATGCAGCACAAACCAGAAAACTCAATACTAAGTTATCTCTCTTTTTTTAAGAAATATAATTCTGGGGGCACCTGGGTGGCTCAGTGGGTTAAAGCCGCTGCCTTCGGCTCAGGTCATGATCCTAGCGTCCTGGGATCGAGCCCCACATCAGGCTCTCTGCTCAGCAGGGAGCCTGCTTCCTCCCTTCTCTCTCTGCCTGCCTCTCTGCCTACTTGTGATCTGTCTGTCAAATAAATAAATTAAAAAAAAAAAAAAGAAATATAATTCTGATGGTAAAAGTAATACATATGGAGAATTAAAGATTAAATATAATGAATACCAATTTTTGTCAATTTAAAGGCTGATATAAAACCAACTGTTCTTAAGACAAATTATAGACTCAACACATTTTTTAAAGGAAAATTCAGAGTGATGCAATTTTAAATTTACAACTTTCAATACATGGAACTCAATAATAGCATTCAACTTGGATACCATTTCTAACTCCAGTCTCTGGTTTATACTGGCTTAGTGTGTGGATCTTAATGTGTGGATCTTGAGATCCTGAGTATCATTTCATGGCAAAAGAGATCTTCCAAACTAATACCCACCTACAAACAAACTTCTAAAGTGGTAACTATTTGAGAAACTAATAAAATTCACACTAAACATTTGTTAGCTCATAAAGTACTCTTTCACCTAAGAAATCCTGCGGATCTTTTAACTCACGTAGGCCTCAAAGCTTTCCACCATACCACCCTGCCACAAACCCTCAGCAAAATGAATGGGTTTGACTGAGAGGTGGTAAAATAGTTTTCACAGTACGTACCGAAGGATTAACTGATAGTGGCTGTAGAAAACATTGTTAAAAATGATTCAGTGGCCCCATTTCCTAAACAGGAAGGAAAGCCGTGATTGATCAGCAACACGTATTACGAGGAAGTAGAAAGTGACAGCACAAGGGACATATTGCCTGATATTTGAGGACATCTACAGCTCACCAGCTACTACTACCTTACCAGCTTGATGTTCTATAGTATCTGAAGATTCTTCTGACTGCTTTGGAACCATTCCAGATGAATTTGACATTTTTTTAACACCTATACACACTACACTTCTCTTCTGGGCCCCATTTCTTTGTTACAACATTTATATGATTTTGTTCAATGTATGGTGTATCCACCATATTAAAATTGGAAACCTGGTGAAGAGCCTTATTATTTTCAGAGTGCAATCAACTGCTGAACACAGGTTTGAACTGCACAGGTCCACTTATGTGTGGATTTTTCTAACAAATACAGTACAGTGCTGAAAATGTATTTTCTCTCCCTTATGATTTTCCTAATAACATTTTCTTTTCTTCAGCTTTTGTAAGAATACGGTATATAATGTATGTAACATACAAAACATGTATTTATGTTTTTGGTGAGCTTTGTTTATATTATGGTTGAGCTTTCCAGTTAACACATGGTTATGAGTAGTTAAATTTTGGGGGAGTCAAAAGTTATACTCGGATTTTCCACTGCAGAGGTGAGGGTGGGCACCCCAAACTCCATGTTGTTCAAGGATCGATTGTATTCTGCTAAGAATAAAAGCAAAGTAATATATAAAATTTGAGGACATTTTTCTGCAAAATTGCATTATTATCATACCTAAGAAGATAATACTAACACCACCTGATACGAAGTTCGTATTTAATATTTCCCTATGGTTCAGTCAGTTAAGAATCTGCCTTTGGCTCAGGTCATGATCCCGGGGTCCTGAAATCGAGCTCCACATTAGGCTTCCTGTTTGGTTGGGGGCCTGCTTCTCCCTCCCTCTCGCCCCCACCCACCCCATTCACGCTCATATGAACTCACTCTTTCTCTCAAATAATAAATAAAATCTTTAAAAACATAAATAAAATTTCCCTATTATAAAAAGTCTTTTACAGCTGATTTGTTCATCCTAGGATGTAATAAAGGATCATACCTCACATTTGATTGTTATGTCTCAAAAGTCTCTTTGAATCCAGAATGGTCTCTCCCCTACTGTTTTCCCCAAGACACTGTTTTCCCCAACTCACTGACTTACTGGCAAGCTGAGGCCAATTTTCTTGTTGACTGTCTCACCTCCTGGCTCTGTTTCCACACAGTGTAGTCTAACCAATTCCTCTATTCCTTTTATTTCCTGTAGACTGGAAGATAGATCTAAAGACTTAATTGAGTTACATTAAAATTTGGAAGCAAGAATTATTCACAATGTATGTATTTTATATTGTCCATAGATCCCTTATTAGTGATGTTAAGACTGTCACTAGTAAAGACAATTAGATCATCTAGCCTATCATATTCTGAAAGCATCTTCAGAATACTTTTTCAGATATTGACAGCACTGATTTTAAGACATTCATATTCTCTTTCTTTTTGATCTATATAATAATGGTGCATTCCCAATCAGTGGCATCTAGATTCAATAAAGTACCATATATCATGTTCCAATTCAAAACCTGCCTTTTCCTTGAGAGGAAGCAAGACTATTATCTATAATTATCACTGTCATCTCTTGGTTCACTCCTGGAACAAAGAGGAGGAGGAACAGAGGAAGAAGTTGGAGCAACATTTCTCCCTAAATAACCATGCAGGGATTGAAAGGAAAAAAAGGACAACCTATGTAGAGAAGTCTTCTAAAATCAAAGTAACAGAGTTGGGTGAAGAAAAAAAAAACAAACCTGTTTTTTTTCTTCAGGCATGCAGGGTATGTTCACAAGGGAGGCATTCACAACTCAAAATGGTGCTTAGTAGAGTAGAAATCACTAGAATGAGCCCCATTTTACATCTTTTACTTGTCTTCTCAAACCTCCCAGAAACAGCTCTGCTTTGGGTTAACTACTAAAAGCCTAAAAATCAACTCTCCCTTGCTCTGGGGTAATTGCTACAATAACACACAGTAGCTGTAGGGAGCTCAGGAGCTCTTCCACTCCTACATCACCATTTGCTTCCAGAGTGTAAGTTTTCTTATTAATGGAATATTCTTGAGATAAGTATCTCCCCGAAGGATGCAGATCTTCGCACCTACAGGCATCATTCTTGGAAAACTGCAACTTAAATTCAACGACATGAACACACTAATGAGCACCTTGCTTAACCAAACATTCAGACATGACCTGGGTCAGGACACACGTGGTTGAAAGGGCATTAAACCTTCCTGAAATGAAAACTGAATGCAACTTAGCTGACTAATTATTAAAGTTCTTATGCCTGATTGAATTTATGTCCTTGTAAATAAGAATATTTTACATTTTTTCCCTTGACAACTTCCATATTTTAAATCCTCAGACATTGTAATTTATCAGTGATAAGTGTTCGTATTCATTCTGTAAATTTTATACTTTCTGAATCAAAATCCATCTGCAATCCCACTTAACTTTCATTTTTAAATTTTTCTTATAATGCAAGTTATACTTCATTCACTATCATCTTTAAAAGATTCAAATTACACAAATACTACAGAATGAACTGTGAAAATCTGGGGCGCCTGGGTGGCTCAGTCAGTTAGGCGTCTGCCTTCAGCTCAGGTCACGATCCCAGGGTTCTGGATTGAGCCCCACATTCAGGCTCCCCGCTTCTCCCTCTTCCTCTGCCTGCTGCACCCGCAGCTTGTGCTCTCTGTCAAATAAAATAAAATCTTTAAAAAAAAATTGTGAAAATCTCCCCTTGTACCTCCATACAAGGGAGGTATGCACTGTAATTCTGACAAACTGTCCCAATCCTTTAGCTCTGAACCTATGTATATGTACTGTCCTTTAACTATACATATATAAAGCTACACGCACATGGTTTTAGAGGGTACTTTTTTTAACACATAAATGTGATAACCGTCTAGGGGCACCTGGGTGGCTCAGTGGGTTAAGCCTCTGCCCTTCAGCTCAGGTCATGATCTCAGGGTCCTGGGATCTAGCCCTGCATCGGGCTCCCTGCTCAGCGGGGCGCCTGCTCCCTCCTCTCTCTCTGTCTGCCTCTCTGCCTACTCGTGATCTCTGTCTGTCAAATAAATAAATAAAATCTTTAAAAATAAATAAATAATAAATAAATGTGATAACCCTCTATATAGTTTCTTTTACTTAAAATGCTGAATATCTTTTTATGGCAGTATATACACATCCACCCTATTCAATATAATGGCTGCATACTACTCCATAATAGATTTATTTTACCTAATCATTTCCACCCTGGTTGAGGTTTTTCTAACTCTTCATAATTATAAACAATGCTGCAACTAAACTTACACATATCAACTTGATGCTTATCATAAAATATATTCAATATTATAATCATGGAGACACATTCTACACAAAAGATTCCTTTAAAAGAGGAAATATTATTCAAGATTATGTTTTCTATAATCCTAAAAACACCAAGAAAATACTGTAACGTTTGGAGTAACACAATGAGGAATTTCAATTAGTGTTTTTCAATTGTTTAAGATCTTTATCCTATTTACAAAATGCTGGTTCAAGTGTCCCCTACTTTGTTGTAAATACACGTTGCCACTGGAAGGAGCTCCTTAACACCTCTCTCGTACATTTAACACTCTGGAACTCAAAGCACTGTTCAAACCCTGACATCTCTAATTATATACTCCCTCACAGCCTACCTACGGCATCATCTTTCCTGAGAAAAAGCATGCACTTTCTGCTCACAAACCTTCAAACATCCCATCTCTTCCTCCTCCCTCTAACCAATCCCATCAGACCACAATTTTTCAGCATCCTGACAAGCCAGCCCCTCTGGGTGCACTATGCTCTTACTCCTGGGTGCCTGAGCAGGCCTACAGCAGAGTCCATCCACTTCAAGTCCATCTATCCATTTCAGGCCTACTTTTGTAGGAGCGCTCCCAACTGCTAGCCAGTCCTGTTAATTCACTGCTTGTCCAACTTTCAAACTTCCCCAGATATTATTCTAAAGCTAGAATCTAGACTACTCCATTTCTCTCTTCCCAGTTTCTTTCTCAGTTTCTGGTAGATTCTCACAGAATTTCATTCAGAATTTCATCTCCTCATCTTAACAGTATATACCCTCCAACCCTTCCTACGTTGTTCCAATAAGCCAGAGGCCATTCACCCTGGAGACATGCTGTGGATACAGATACAGCCTGGTGAGAGATCCACAACCCTCTCCCCCAGATTTTCGAAGGCCAAAAAGAGCTCACCAAACACTGCTGGAACATCACAGCTGTCCAAGGCACAGGAAAACCCACTGCAGGGTGCCTTATCCTTCCCTATGAGCTCAAAATAGAGAAACATATTTCACACACTATTTCCTGAAGCCAGTCTCTCCTACCTGTAACTCTTTTTTTTTTTTTTTTTTTTTTTTTTAAAGATTTTATTTATTTATTTGTCAGAGAGAGAGAGAGAGTGAGCACAGGCAGAGTGGCAGAGGGAGAAGCAGGCTCCCTGCAGAGCAAGGAGCCCGATGTGGGACTCGATCCCAGGACGCTGGGATCATGACCTGAGCCGAAGGCAGCCGCTTAACCAACTGAGCCACCCAGGCGTCCCCTACCTGTAACTCTTGATAAGTGATTCCTCAACTTTCTAAATACAGAACCTTTTATTACCTCAAAATATTTTGAGGATCCTACAAAATAGTGGGTTGAATTTTTATTATCCAATGATCTAGAACAACTTCTATACAACTTTACAGACAATGCTTATAGTATGAATCAACCAGTGAACACCCAAAGTAACCACACAGCTTATAGGTCAAGAACCACAGCTCTAGAACTCAACTTTTCAACTCTATCAGGGGACCTCAGTTTCACAATACTCCCTCCTCTGCTGGTATGCAAGCCCTCCTCCTCAACACAAACTCAGGTTCCTCTGCCTGTATATATGCAACTTCTCTAATGATTTCTTTACAGCCAAATACAATAAACTTATTTCTGCAATATTAAACATGAATGACCTACTTCCGCAGATTCTGTCCAAGTCAATACACTACTTTGGAACTCTTCAGCCTCTAATCACCGTTCTTTGGCCCCTTTTCTTGGAATTCTTACTTCTTTCAAACCCCATGGCAACAGTTCTCAACCTATTTATGACCCCATTCACTGCTGGGTAAATGCCATCAATGATATCTCTCACAGCGCACTAATTCTCTACCAGCTGGCACTATTCCTCAACGTACAAGTATTGCTGCTGGGGCACCTGGCTGGCTCAGTCCATAGGGCATGTGACTCTTGATCTTGGGGTTAAGTTCGAGTCCTACACTGGGTGTAGAGATTATTTTTTTAAAAATTAATTAATTAAAAAATAAAAAAGTACTGCCCATTACCTGAAACATTCCTCCCATAACTAGTCTCTGATTTTCTATTCAGTCCACTTGTAGTCCATAACATGGCAATGAACAATGAACAAGAAATGCTTACAAACACTCACACTTGTTGCATTTCTTGTGTTGCACCTATATATATTCACTGTTTCCTCCAACCAGACACAACTCCTTGAAGGCAATTCCCTTATCTTAGTCATCTCTCTGAAGGACAAAGCACCAAGTGTAAACCCATCACTTCAAATATCTTCTAATGCTTTCTATGTACTTGAAATATACAGTCAAAATTTCCTAAGCCACAGAAAGAGAACACTATTTTGCAGGATGCTAAACAGGGATAAGGTGAAAGAAATGTTCCATAATTAAAGGTTTAAGAAATACTGGGTTAAAGTTAACATGTTTATTTGTAGAACTTTCTAGAAACTTTAATCTCACTAACTGTGAATCTCCAAAAGCAGAATTTCCCACACTTGTGTTATAAAACTCTTTCCCACCTTCTATTGCTCCTAACCAGCACCTATTAACTTCTCCCTTTCCAGGGAACACAATTGAGGAAATATTTATTAAGCAATTAATTATTTTCTTTCACAACTACTTTATATCCAGTATGATTTCCAAGAATGTGTTAATAGTTTTGGTTTTATGATTTATCCCAGCAGCCAGTCTCAGCAACCCTCAATTACCTCCAAAGCTATTAGACAGTATTATTACAAAAATCTTTTTAAGGATACATTTCAGGATACTCTTAAATTGTAAGCTCCCTTACTGCTTTTAAATATGGCTTCATTTACAAAAACTCCATTCACCCGCTCTTTCAAGGACAATGCAGTCACATTCAGAATGGTCCCACATTTGACATACCATCAAAGACTGTCCTATAATACAGCCTCTAACAAAATTAGTCTCCCCCAAGTCCCTAGTAATAGAACTGTTTACCTTTATGCCAAGGAGGTTGGAAAAGCACCAAAATGTGCATGTGGCATGTGCCCAGGCCAACTTCGAGGCATTTGTGCTGTGAGCCCTACAGTTCTTATGAGGCTGTCAAAACAAAACAAAACAAAACAAAAAAAAACACCACCCCAGCAGAGACCTCGGTGATTCCACGTGTGCTGTGTCAGTGACTGGATCAAGCATGCTGTACTTACTGAGGAGAAGAACAATGTTTTGAACGTGTTGAAGGGATACGCAGAGTCACAAAGCTAAATTTAAAAATGCAGTTTAAAAAAATATAAAAAATAAAAATGCAGTTTTGAGTAATAAGAAAAATCAAAGGAAAAAAAAGAATGGTATAACCCTACATTTATTTAAAAAAGAAAAAAAATAGTATACTCTGTTAAAAGCTGTGGGCAGCTTAAGTGACTTGCCATTCTCTCACCAAAACAAAAGGTAATACAAATGAAAAGGACAAAGTATATTCTAGAAAACCAAGAGGAAGATAAAATAAATTTGGAAAACAGGCACACTATTATTCTTCTCTGGGAGATTCACAACACTTAGTAGCCCACTAAAGGTTCCAAGAAACACGCCAAAAAAAAAAAAAAAAAAAAACTCAACACTGTTTAATCTACTGCTTCCCAAATTTACTTGACCATAGAACCTTTTTTTTTCTCCTGATTAACACTATTAACATCTCAGCATAAACTGGTAAACATTATGACAGTTTTTTTAGTATATCTGATTGGAAAAAGCGTATCACAGAATTTTCTGCCTTCATTCTTCTGCTTCAACATTGTACAGTGTTGAGACAAAATAATCTTTTTTAAAAACTTGGAATAGGCCGCAGGTAATCAGAAGGTAAACTTGTATGTGTCTGGGGAAGGGTGAAAAAGGAGTTGGGAGATTTAAGGAGGGCACTTGTCCATGATGAGCACTGGGTGAGGTACGGAATCCCTGAATCACTATATTGTACACCTGAAACTAATACTAACACTGTATGTTAACTCTACTGGAATTAAAATGAAAAAGAGGGTAAACCTCTAAATTTTCCTATCTAATCTCATTCCCCCTCACTTCCTCTGCCTAGAAATTTTATTTCAATGATTGAGCTATGGGAAGAAAATAAATACAAAGTCTTATTCTTTTAACAGTTAAGTTTCAGAATCTATATTAAAGAGGAAATAAATTCTGAACTCTATTCCTGGAATCATGCAAAACTCTGTTCTGGGTTAAAGGCAGGACCTTGGAAATGTTTCAAATATTAGTTCTTTATAACCGGTGTGTTTCCTCAGCAGTAAAACTCTATGGAATGGGGATGTTGGCTGTGTGAAAACTCCCACTTATCTAGTCTCCACCCCAAAGCCTCACCCTCTTTTTTGGTACTTTTTTTTCCAGAAACAAGAAGAAGACCTGCAACCAGGAAGCCACATGCTTAACTAGGCACACACCTCTACATTCAGGAAAAGTTAATTACCAAATGAAGCATCCTGAGGATTAATCAGTTTGGAAATTCACTACTTCACAGCTACAAACTAAATAATGTGTTTTTCAAAACCACTCTACTAACCAGGCACAGCAAAAGTATAACTGATTCTAAAGTCAGTCCTAATCTAATAATTTCAGAAACTATTTATAGATGTTTCTGTTTTGAGGTGTTTTTTTTTTAATCTGCTCTAAATTTAAACCTGCTCCTCATTTTCAGAAGCTGAAATTACCATAAAATTAAGTACAGGAAAAATATACACCAATGAGTACGAGCCACCTTCTGCCAGGATATTCTTGCAAAAGGCTATGAAGAATAAGTTTCCCAGATAGCTTCAACTCTATTACAATCCTACTTTCCTTAAAAAAGTGTTCCTTCTTCCAGGTGTAAGGTTAGCTGTAAATTTCAATAAAAGCGGTAAGAATATAACTCTTTTTACTGACAATAGCCAAGTAAATGCCTATTTTAGAGCTTATCAATCATTTCAGATATAATTTTGACAATCCCCTTTACTAACAGTTTTAGGGAATATTAAAATTACGAAGTCGCAAAACATGGAATAAAAGGACCTATGTTTTTTAACTGCTCTTGGTAAAACGTTTATTAAATGTGGACCAATACTGTTCATATGTGTTTTAAATGGGTGCACAGGCACGTGATAACGCATGTTACAGTCGGGCCTCTTCCACCACAGGATTAGATCTGAGCCCATTCACCAAGTTATTGATTAGCAATGGTTTCTGTTGAGACAGGGGGTGGCACTTAGTAAAATCATGTGGAATGCCACTGTCGTAGCTCTAGCTATACATAGTTCTGTTTCTACTGGGCCTGCCCGAAAGAAAGCAACTAAAAATAAATATTTTTGAAAAGGTAAATCCTAGAAGAAAGGAAGATAAGTTCGAGTGATCTCACCTGATGTTCCACAGGTTGCCTCACTCACCTGACGGACTCTTTTGAATCCAAGCCCCTCTACACCTCAGTTCCCTCGGCCCTCTCTCCCTTTCCAAGACAGATACCTACATTTCTGTTCCCTCCTCAACGCAAAACCGCCCCCAGTGGCCCCCCAGATCCACTCTAGAGCCCGCCCTCCTCCCAGGTACCCTCCTAGGTCCACCACCCCCATCCCGCTCGCAGAGGCCGGCCTCCGCACCCAGCACCCGCACTTCACACCCTCACACTCCGGCTCCCGCCAGCCTCCGGCCTCGGCGGCGCCCGCACCGCACCCCAGCACCGCCCCGCAACACGCCCCCCGCCCGCAGCCCCCTTACCGCACATGATGCAGAAGGCACGATCGGCGGGCGAGCAGCGAACGGCTGGCGAGGTCGGGAGCGCACACACGAGCGTCTGGGGCGAGCGGCGAGCTTGGGGGCCCGGGGCAAGCCAACACGACTCCCTCGCGGATGCGACGGCCGAAGCAACGACAGCCTTCTCGGCCTCCCGGGCTCGCCAGCAACTGCCGACGGGCCCCGCCCCTCGGCGCGCACCGCGCCGCCGCCGCCGCCTCCCGCGGATCCCATTGGGCCGTGTCCACGCCGCTCACGCGCACCTCCCGCCTCACCGTGCCGCCCCGCCCCGCCCTCGAGCCCACGCAGGCGCTGGCCTGCTGGCGGCGGAGACGTGGCACCAGCCAGCGGCCGCATCCGCTTGGGGTTCCTGGAGCCGCCCGGCCCACCGGGCGAGCAGCTGGAGGAACCACGCCGTGGGGGAGGAAGAAACTCGGTGGCTGTCAGGGAAAGACGGAACGTTAAGGAAAGAGGAGGATGGAATTGTCAGCAAAGCAAATAGCATTGGAGCACGCGCCCAATGCAACCCAAGGCCCCAGGCTCCGGCACCCCACGAAGCGGCGGAAAAAGGAGGAAGAAAGCGGGAGGCCTGAAAAGGGGGGATAAACAAGTCAGAGTGGAAAGGGACATAAGACTAAAGAAAAATTGCAAAGAAAATTGAATGAGGTAGAGAGGAAAGGTACAAAATTCTTGATGCAAAGCTCCATTCAGGTTCATCCAGTCTTTCTGGTGACAGGGAGTTCAGTTCCGGACTTAAGCTCTGTGTAATATGCTTGGCCTCTAAACGCCCTCCGCACCCCACCCCACCCCCATTCATTGCCTTCCTAACCCCCAGTTTTTGGCAGAGGGGATGGAGGGGAGCGGAGGATGTAAAGCTCGACGATACAATACTGTGCTACTGGTCTTATGAAACTCTTCTGGCTCAGACTTCTGATGGCCCACCTGAGAAGACTAGGAATTGCCCAGATTTGACAGCCTTACGTTTGACTCACTGACGATTAATTCTGTAAATTAATGCACCACTCCTGCCAAGAGAGACTTAATCAGAGAGAGATGATGTTTCTGAGAATTTATTATCCAAGCATTTGCTCTAGGAAGATTTAAATGGTATCTTTAGTCAAATGTAGATGGTTATCATAACTATTAATGGCTCTAGTTTAGGATCAAATAAAAACTTGATTGGCATACAGAATATGGCATGGACTTCTGACCCTAGTTATCTGGTCTTACCTCACATGATTGCTCTCTTCCTACCCCACCTTCCAGCCCTTTACACTCCAAAGCTACAGTTTCCCTACTGCGCCAACATTCTCAAATATTTTGTACACATTAGTGACTCTTCTGGAATCCCCACCCCATCTCTATTTAAATGCTACCTCTTGAGGAAAACCGATTTTTCTCCCCAGACAGACTTAAGGACATGGATTAACCTCTCATTCTTTGAACTGCCCCCTTTAAATCAATATATTTCTGACATTGTGTTTGTATGTGTGTACTTCCCTCCAAGGTTGTTTCTTGAGGCCAGATCAAGCCTTTGCATTCCCAACGCCTAGTAAAACCCTAGCACAAAATAACAGATCGAAATGTTTTTGAGGCGTCTAGCTTGCTCAGTCAGGGAAGCATGCGACTCTTGATCTCAAGGTCATGGGTTTGGGCCCCACATTGGGGATAGAGAGTACTTAAAAAAAAATAAAAGAAAAAAATCTTTAAAAAAAATGTTTTTGAAGGAGTGAAAAAACCCATTCTGAAGGAGTGAAAAAAGTCATAGGAACTGACTTCCTATGACTGGTTATGTGATCAAATGAATGAAGGAAGGGCTTTTCAGATTTTCTTAGAGGGGAAAAAAAATGGCTTTTAATTACTTGTTTCAAAGAGAGGCTGGAAAAATGTTACATTTAACTAATCAAAGAGTTTATCACCTAAGAGCCCTTTAATAATTCAGGCCCCTGAGCCCCTAAATGACCCTAGAGCTAAAGTTAAAAACACAGTTAAAAATTTAAAAATAGCTGTTTGTTAATAGACAACACATTTCTTAATTGAAGAGGCAAAAGACTGTGGATGTACATCTTAGCCTCAGAACCCTCATCTAAGAGTTTCTAGTAAGATCGCAGTGATATTGCCGAGGAGTCAAGGTAACAAAGAGAAGAGAAAAGCAAGGGATTCAATGGTATTTTAGTTTGAGCATGTGAACATTGGTACCACTGCTGACACTTTCTTTGTGGCATCATCAGGTTTGCTAGCAGTGCACAAATGTGTTGTTCAAACACTGGAATCATATTTTGACTCCTTGGTGCATGGGTTCCTCATATTTTTAGATATGCCAACTGGAAACCCAATGGCCTTCTGCCCAGCAGGATGTATGGCAAGGAAGAGGTTGTGAAAAACTGAAAGTCAATATTTTCCCAACCCAATGGAACAAAGAGCCCTTCATAACTATGCTCCAGTCAAGACACTAATATGAAAGAACTCTGTTTGTCTGACCCCCATCTCTATAGAGCTTTGCCTTAGCTGGACCTTTGGGAATAGGGGCTGGAGAAGAAAATAAATGATCTGTGAAGGAAAGGGGACATCTGGATCTAATTAAAACATGTGAAGAAATAGAAAGGATTTTCTCTCCTCATCAAAAGTTCTGAACTAACTGAACTTCAAAAAAAAAAAAAATGATGCTAAGGAGGGTGTCAGTCATCATCTCTTTATGTACATCCATTTCTCTGTTCATAAATTTGTCCTGTTAAACCTGATGGCTCTCAGTCTCCTCCATGCTATACAGCCTGATGCACAGAAGGCCATTAGGGCTTCCAGCTACCATTTCTAAAGAAAGGAAGAACCATAATTAAAATAGCTTTATAAGATTTTTAAATTGGGGTGCATGGAGTGGCACCTGGGTGCCTCAGTTGGTTGAGCCTCAGATTCTTGGTTTTGGCTCAGGTTGTGATCTCATGGGTCGTGAGATTGAGCCCCATATGGGACTCCCCACTTATGGGGTAGTCTGCTTAAAGATTCTCTCCCTCTGCCCCTCACCCCACTTGTGTGTGTACTGTGCACACTTTCTGTCTTTCTCAAATAAATGGATAGAATCTTTAAAAAAAATTTTTTTTAACGTCATGTTTGTGATTTTTGTTACCCCTTACCTGAATTCCAATAGCAAATAGCAACAAAATTATTACAATAAAAAAATGCCTAGATATAAACTTTCAGTTATAAGTCCTGGGAATGTAATGAACAGGATGGTAATCATAGTTAATAATACTGCACCGTATATTAGAAAGTTGCTAAGACAGTAGATCTTAAAAAGTTTTTATCAAAAGAAAAAAAGTTGTAACTATATTTGGTGATGAGTGTAAACAAGACTTATTGTGGTGAATTGTGGTGATTGTTATGCAATAGATAGATATACCAAATCATTCTGTTGTACACCTGAAACTAATATAATCTTATATGTCCATTATATTTCAATTAAAAAAAGAAAGGCATAACAAGAATATGGGAAGCAGGGAGACAAATGTCCCAATTTTTAGGGAGTTTTGTGGAGAAATGTACCCCAGTAGACAGAGAAGATTGTGGTTAAGTATCAAAGGGAGAAGAAACAGATGGAGCTATCAAGGCTTATGAGATGGAAGAAATGAACGCAAGAGTAAAAGGCACCAGTCAGGGCCTCATAAAGTTCCCTTCATTGAGCCCCTTTGGTTCCACCACCATCCCAGTTCATCCTACAGACCTTCACGCCAAAGTGACCTTCCAAAACACAAATCTGATTCTGTTCTCCCTGCTTCCAGTTCAGTGGGTACCCTTCACCTGCAGGATTAAGCCCAGACTCCTCTGTACAGACATAGTTACTCAGGATTTCATTCCTGCCAGTCTTATCAGCATCATTTTCTGCCACTCTACTCAAGCAAGCATCTTATGGTCTAGCTATACTGAACTAGTTCCCTAAGAATGGACTACAATGCTTTTTCATCTTTGCATATGCTCTTTTTGAAAGAAAGCATTAAAAAGGTAACCAGATGTTAGTTAGGACATGACTATAGAGAACTAGTCACAAAATGGGCTTCTAAGGGGACCACAAAATTCCCTTGTCCAAAATTACCTCCACTCCTTACCTATCATATTGCCTAAACTCGTCTCCGTATTTCTGTATTTAAAGCACAGCACCTCCCTTTCCCCCAGGAGGTCTACAATAAGTCATTATCATCTATTAATACTTTACAGTGACATTTAATATAATTTTCATTTGGATATTGGGTATGAAAAGGTCACTGAGGAAATTAAAGTTTTGATGTGGATGAAGCTGATTCTGAAATCAGAAAAAAGCCAGATCTGGGTAGATCACCTTGGTTGATGACACTGGTCAAAAAAGGGACAACATAAGGGCATGTGAAATTGAGTATGATAATGCAAAGAGAGGGGGCCAAGATATGGAAGAAGGAATCAGAAATAAGTTGGTGATGAAAGCAAACTCTGCCCTCCATAATGCATAATTTTATATATCAACTTGGCTGAGCCACAGTGCCCAGATATTTGGTCAAACAGTGTTCTGGATATTTATGTGAGTTACTTTTGGATGGGATTAATATTTTTTTAAAAGATTTTATTTATTTATTTGACAGAGAGAGAGAGATCACAAGTAGGCAGAGAGGCAGGCAGAGAGAGAAAGGGGGAAGCAGGCTCCCTGCTGAGCAGAGAGCCCGATGTGGGGCTCAATCCCAGGACCCTGAGACCATGACCTGAGCGGAAGGCAGAGGCTTAACCCACTGAACTACCCAGGCACCCCTAGGGGATTAATATTTAAATCAGTGGACTTAGTAAAGCAGATTGCTCTTTATAATGTAGGTGGGCCTCACCCAATTAGTTGAAGACCTGGAATAGAACAAAAGAGTGACCTCCCTGGAGTATGAAGGAATTAGGCAGCAGTCAGTCTTTGGACTTCAACTGCAGCATTGGCTCTCCCCTTCTGTCCAGTCTGACAGCCCACCCTGAAGATTTTGGACTTGCCAGCCTCCATAATTACATGAGCCAATTCCCTGAAATAAATTCTTAATAGGTAGAGAGGTAAGTAGATAGATTTAATTTGTTTTGTTTCTCTGGAGAACCCTAATACATCTACTTAATGTTGATCCTACTGATTTTTTCAATGCTGAATATATGAATTTGTTTTAAATTTCTTAAGGATAGAGCTTTTAATGACAAAGAATAGAAATCCGTAGCTAAAGAGGGGATTTATTGGCTAGTGTCATTGGAAAGGACAGGGATATAGCTTCAGGCACACCTGTATCCAGGACACAAACAGTGTTGTCAGAACTCCCTTTGATTCTCTCTTCTTGACCTTATGCACAGGTCAATGACCCTCAAACAACTCTGTAATCATATCTTTATAGTTTGCAGTCCAAGGGGAGAAAGGCTATTCCCCCATCCTCACTTTTCATATTCGAGGCAAGGATTCTGATGCGTCCAATGCAGATTCCTATGCCTCACTCACTCCTGTTGCAGAAGGCAGGACACTGTGATTAGACAATTCCACCAGTACCACATAGAGTCACCAGAGGCACAGAGTCAGCAAGAGAGCCAACATTTCCCCAGCCCCACGTAGACTCCTTTTCCTCAAAGGAAAGGGGAAGGTGTTGCTAATGAAAATGCAGGGATACCTGTAACACACAAACAAAAGATGCCCACTACATCAGATGGACACAGCCTTGACTGCCCCACCAGGAAACCTCATGCTTAGGAACAAAGGATGCAGACTCCAACTAGAATTAGTATATTCCCCTAGATTCCTCTCTGGGGTGTCTCCAAATTTTCCCAGTAGGCAGAACCTGGGGCAGTTTTCTAGCTCTGCTAGAAGGAAACTCACTTTACTGCGAAGAAATTGTCCACAAACAGGAAACCATGAGATTAACTGGTCCTATCTAATATTTCTGTTCTGTAGGATGTGATCAGAGTTGGAATGGAAGCAGACCATTCATGGAGCAGCCTAGAGCTGAAAGATCACTGGAAATATAAGGTGACAGGAAAAAAAAATACTATTCCCTAGTTTCTTTCAGGGGATACAAAGGCATTTCTGCATAGCCTACAAGCACTCTATCAAGATTGCAACTCTGCTGTGGGGAAATCGGAGTATAAAGCTGGGTTTTCCCAAAGGGATGTAAATTCCCACTGGACTGAAGAGCAGCTAGCTTCCTGACAAAAGGGTTGGGGGGCAAGGGAGACACACATGCACATACCACTGCTTTGGCCCAGTAGAGTCAGGAGCAAATAAAAGATAGAAAAGACTAGAAAGCAGCATCTATGAGGGCAAGGAAAGCTCTCTCCTCCAACAGGTAAAAATACTCAGGAGTGGTATGTGGGTGCAGTCCCCTTAAGACAAAATAGTAGTATCGCAGCAATGTGCATAAGGTCTGCAGCCAGAATGCCAGGGTTCATATTCCTGGCTTTTCCACTGAAGTTGTATGGCAATGGAAAATGTACTTCTCCCTGTGCCTCATGGGGACAATAATAGTTACCGATCTCATACGATTAAATGACTTCATAAATGTAAGGTGCTTAGAATAGTGTTTGTCACATAGTGAATGCCAATGAAAGTTTGCTATTTTTAAATATTTTGCTCCTTGTCATTCTGGATAACACTTCATCCTAATTCTCATTAGCAAAAAATCCTCCAAGTGCTTTGCTGACTCTTAG
This sequence comes from Martes martes, assembly GCF_963455335.1. Lineage (NCBI taxonomy): Eukaryota > Metazoa > Chordata > Mammalia > Carnivora > Mustelidae > Martes > Martes martes. Next base: position 85,880,463 of record NC_137896.1, read on the forward strand.
TCAATAATCTCAGTTTCAAATACCTATTGAAATGTTCCATGTTTATAAAGTGTTTTCCATAATACTTGCAAGATTTTATACATTTTGGGGGGCTAATTTTTGTTTTCACCAAACACAACTAATATGAGTGATTACTTCCCCTTTTTGTGAAACATATAGGAGAAAATTAAGTATAATTTAAAAATTCAAAAGTAAAACCATTTATCTGATTAAACCATACCTTCTAAATTAATCTTTGATTGAAAAAATGGCTCAATTAATTTAAAAATATATTATTTTCATTTTAAGATTGGTATTTCACACTGTCGGCCACAAATAAGAAAAAGCGGTAAAATAAATGTACTAACTCCTCCATGATTTACCAAGGCTGTTAGAAAGCAATCAGCTTCAAGTGACAATACCTGCCAACAGTAGATGTTCATAACAAGAAAACCTCTTATCTCACATGATACTCTGAAAACGGGTGGTTCCCAGGCTATCTCAAAAGTCAATAATGTCCTCAAAGATCCAGGCCTTGTTTCCTTCCTCTTTGCCATTCTCAGTGGACTGGCTTTTCATCATGGTTTTAAATTGACTGTCATAACCTTAGACATGAAGTTTCCATTCTACAGCATACCCAACAGGAAAGAAAGGAATTGAGGGGAAAAGAGCCTTCTTTACATAGATTAACTCTCTCTCTTAATCAGGGAAGAAAATCTTTTAAATTAAAACACTCCAGTAGACCCTCTCTTCCAGCTGGTTGGCCAGAGCTAGGTCACATGTCCCCACCTAAACTAACTGGCAAAGAGAAAAGGAGTTAAAATGACTGGCTTACATTAGTTAGAATTTATCCCCTAAGGGATACCTTCCCTGGTCACATCACAGATGATAATTAACAGGGTGCCAGGGTGGCTCAGTCAGTTAAGCATCTGTCTTGAGGTCAGTTCATAATCCAGGGGTTCTGGGATCAAGCTCTGCCTTAAGCTCCTTGCTTGGCAGGGAGTCTGCTTCTCCCTCTCCCTCTGCTCCTCTCCCTGCTTGTGTTTTCTCTCTCTCAAATAAATAAAATCCTAAAAAACAAAAACAAAAACAAATGATTGAAAGGGCCTCTCTCAGTAGGAAGCAGCAGTTTATGCTGGGTAGGCAGCCACTAGTTTCTGTAGCACTGTTTGGCTCACTATTTGCTTCTGTCCCATTTCCAGGTAAGGACTTTCCTTTACACTTAGGCCGTAGTTCGCTTCTTGCAGTCCCCAAATACATACACATACATAGCTTCTAGATTCTGTTTACACTGCTCTGTATGCCTAGAAAGGTCTTCCCCACCTTTCCTCTCTGCTCCTCATGGCTGCTCCCTTTTGCAGAAAATCTTGCTCATACCTTGGCCTCTCAGTTCCATGATTTCCCCTCCCCCAATAATCTAATTCACTCCCCACTTCAGCAACTAATTTCATGGCCATCCATGAAGGCTTGTCATTAACTGCATCTCCTCCACAGTCTCAATTTCCTGTAGCTTCTTTTTTTTAAAAATTAATTTATTTATTTAACAGAGACCACAAGTAGGCAGAGACCCCAAGAGAGGCAGGCAGAGAGAGAGGAAGGGAAGCAGGCTCCCCGCTGAGCAGAGAGCCCAATACGGGGCCCGATCCCAGGACCCTGAGACCATGACCTGAGCTGAAGGCAAAGGCTTTAACCCACTGAGCCACCCAGGCGCCCCCACCCCTTTTTTTTCCTATAGCTTAAGGGCAGCCGGTCAATGTGTCTAGTCTACAAAGCAATTCCCAGAGTCTGACCTGAATTCATCTATAATAGCTTAGGGAACAAATTCTCCCAACCCCACTGTCAGGTCTATGAACCAAAGGACAAACATATAAACTTTGAATTCTAGCATTCATAGATCATGGAGTTCTTCCTGTTTCCATCCCTATCTTTTTTTTTTCTTTTTAGATTTTATTTATTTATTTGAAAGGAAGAGCAGAGTGAGAGAGAGAGCGCACAGAAACTGGGGTGAGGGGTAGAGGGAGAGGGACAAGCAAACTCTGAGCTCAGCAGGGACCCCAATGTGGGGCTTGATCCCAGGACCCTGAGATCATGACCTGAGCCAAAGGCAGATGCTTAACCCACTGAGCCACCCAGGTGCCCCTCCATCTCTATCTTAGTATGGATACTTTTGGGAACCAGAATTCCAGAAATACAATATACCACTGCTATTTCTCTCTTTCTTATCCTGATATTGTCTGTGAACTACTGTCTCTGAAATATTATAGAAAATGAGAGAGAAGGGTAATTTACTATGTTGGGTATCTGAAAAAACAGTATCTCTATGGCAGAAAAATAACTGACCAAATTTCTGGCATGGCACAGATTATAAATCTCTGAGTCAGGAGAATCCAGTGGAAGAAGAACCAAAGCAGTTTTTCATCTTTTTTTTTTTCTTCCAGAGATTCTGCTTCATAAAATAAAGCCTGAGTATGCTAAGGCAGCTCTTCCCTCAATTCAGCCTGCTGTGTCTTCTACCAATGGAAATTCTGCCTACATTCTGGAACTTGGTTCTTTATTAGTTTTCAGCATTATGACTACTTTTTTTTTTTTTGCCAGATCTGTTTTTCTTTCTTAAATATTTTTTTTTTTTTTTTTAATTTATTTGACAGACAGAGATCACAAGTAAGTGGAGAGGCAGGCAGAGAGAGAGGGGGAAGCAGGCTCCCTGCTGAGCAGAGAACCCGATGCGGGGCTTGATCCCAGGACCCCGAGACCATGACCCGAGCCGAAGGCAGAGGCTCAACCCACTGAGCCACCCAGGCGCCCCTGTTTTTCTTTCTTTTTTTTTTTTTTTTTTTTTTAAGGGGGCAGAGAAGAGGCAGAAGGAGAGGGGGAGAGAAAATCTTAAGTAGGCTCCAGGTCCAGTGCAGAGACCAAAGTGGGGCTCATTCTCACAACCTGAGACCATGACTTGAGTTGAAATCAAGAGTCAGAGACTTAACCTACTGAGCCACCCAGGCACCCCTAGGCAGATACCATTTTTAAGCCAGAATTGTTTAGTTTTTTTTTTTAAACAAGATAAAAATCCAGTAAAGATGGGGTGCTTGGGTGGCTCAGTTGGTTAAGCCACTGCCTTTGGCTCAAGTCATGGTCCTGTAGTCCTAGGATCGAGTCCCACATCAGGTTCCCAGCTCTGCAGGGAGTCTGCTTCTCCCTCTGACCTTCTCCCCTCTCATGTTCTCTCTCACTCTCTCTCTCAAAAAAAAAAAAAAAAATCCAGTAAAGAGTCTCAAATATTTCACAAAAAGCTAAGCCATTTTAGAGTAATTTTGTAAGTATTCTCCTTATTTACTTCTGTATAAAAAAAAGTAAACAAATTAGATGGTGGAAAATGAACTGCTTCACACATTATGCAAAGGAACCATAAGAAATAAAGAACTAACATTAAAATATCCCTGGGTAAAATCCACATGTACAGAAGATGATTCAAGATGTTATAAATAACTCATATGAGGTAAAGCAAACATGCAATATTTATATATCAGTCTGAAAAAAGGGCATATTTTATTTATCCTCAAGTTCCTTAGCAGATTAATAATAAAAGCTTGGTATAATTATCAATAAGTCCAACTGCTGGGCCCAAAGAAAATGCTAATTATTTTAAGGTGAGTTAGCTTCTTTTTCATCTGATTCATCATCCATAACCTAAAACCAAGAAAAGAAAAAGAGAATTTAAGAATTAAGAAAAGGATTAGAAATTGCTATTTTCCTGATTATACCATTACTTGCTTACCTGAAATACTTCACTCTATAATAATGAGTGTCAGTCCAATAAGAATAAGCCTATCAACAACCCCCAAAGCACAAGTTTGTCTCATAAACTGGTATCATAACAACATAAAAGCAAATTTAATATTAGCAAATTAATTAAGCACTGGTCTTTTTAAAAGATTTATTGAGAAAGAGAGCATGCGTTGGGGGGTGAGGAAGAGAGAGTAGGGAGAGGGCAGAGGGAGAGAATCTCAAGCAGACTCCCAGCTGAGAGTGGAGCCCATGCTAGGTTTGATCTCATGACTCTGAGATAAGGCTTAAGCTAAAACCAAGAGTTGGACACTTAACCAACTTCACCACCCAGATGTCCCAAGATTAGTATCTTATTCATGAGTTAATATATTACTCAGGAAATAAAGAGTTGTCCTTTGGGGAGGAAAAGAGTTATATAAACTCAAGAATTTTTTTTCAACACACCTACTACAATTAAACACCAATTCAAGTTTATAACCTGACTGCCAATTCATCACCCCACCCTGGATAAGTGAACGTATGTTCCTTTGTCAATCCACCAAAGTGTCAAGTAATGCAATTCTTTAAAGAGGCGTATAAGGCATAGAGAAAATAACGAAACAAAAATAAGTTTGTTTCTTTAAATCTAGAAGAATTTGGTTCTGATCTGAGAATATCATGGAAAAACAATTCATATTTTCTGTCTTAAATTGAGTAAAAATGGATATTTACTTCTAAGGAATTGATACATTATAATTAATCTTAGCAACACACAATCCAAAGAGTTTCATCCATCAATTCCTATTTTAGGCAGCACATTCCTAAATCTGGAAACCTTCTTCCAAATACTTATTTAATACAAAGAATGTACACAACATGTACAACACACAGGGCTAAGTGTTGGAGAAGAACATAAAGACCTGGGCTTGATGACAAGTCTCTCAAGGAACTTACCAATAAACATAAATCTGAAACAGACCCACAGGAAGAGACTTTGGACAAAAGCAGAGCCCAAGTCCAAGGAGAGGACCAATATGGCCTTCAAAGAGCAGATGCCATGTATTATACCGAAAGGATGGATTTTCATACTAGTCAGAGATGAGTGGTTCTCAAAGGAGCTGAGGAGATGCCCTCTCCTTAAAGGCACAGAGTGACCTGAAGAGTTTTTTCAAATTTCCAATTTCCATACATTGTTTTCCTCCTTGATAATCTCTTTCCATAAGGCCAAGCCTCTTGGTTGAGAATTGCGGCAGTGATGGCCACTATTACTACTGAGAAGTTTCTGTGCTATTCCTGAGGTGCTTTGGGGCAGAAAAAATGCTATCAGGCTAGAACTCCATTTAGTCCTCTGTCTTACCATACAACAAAGTATGATTTCTCGATGAGGTTCTTGCCTGGATAAATCTGATGCATAAATATGATTGAGCTCTTTCACTGAGGACTTCCAACTCTCAGCTCTAACAACCATGTTTTGAATCCCCTTTTCAAAATTTTTCTATAACCAGAGCAGCAGCAAGACCTCTGAGTCTCCATTTCCTTACGTACAAAATGGGAATGACTTACTCAATACTGTGTTGTGAGAAGATTAAAGGAACAGTATTTGTAAAAAGGCCTGGCAAATAGATAGGTATTCATAACACTAAAGTGAATTCTAAAATAAGGAGTCTTCAAGTCTAATAACAACTGTAACACAGAGATCCAGCCCCTCAAGAATATGTCAGGTCATAAATTTATTTTTCCCCCCAAATATTTAGTTTAATATTGAATCTCGACTGTTATATAATATTGGCATACCTGTTCTACACCCTCTACTTCCGGAATATAAAACTGTAGCATGTTCTGAATTCCATTTTTAAGAGTAATGATTGAACTGGGGCAGCTGGTACAAGAACCTTGGAGTTTGAGCTGTACAATGCCATCTTCAAAGCCTTTATAGATCACATCTCCTCCGTCTTCCTGCACAGTCGGCCTGTGGTCACAGAATATTTGTGATGTATGTAAAAGAACTGAAGCGTCCACCAGAAAAACTTAAAACAACTCAGGGCTTAGATTTTTATATTGGTAAAATTCACAAAGTTGGAGCTACTTACACAATAGGGAAGAGAAATGTAGCTAGTCTCATTTGTAACTTTTTAAAAGTTTCAGGTAAAATGTGCAAATTCATTCATACAAATATTTGCTCCACTTATTATATTTTAATCCTGCTTATTAATAATCTTTTTAGGCATTTAAGATCTCAAATGTCCTAATAATTACAATTACCTAAGATAATACTCACTCATTTCTTTTGAATGAACAGACGCTGACTGACATGATACATGCTGGCTTTTTTTCACCAGATAAACTTTGCATCAAAATATAACATTAATACAGAAAAACGCATGAATCACGTATGATCAATTACACAAATTTTTACAAAGTGAACACACATTTGTCTCAGGCCAAGACACAAAGCTAGCACCCCCAGGAGTCCCCCTTGTGCTTCCCGGCAACCAAAGGTAACCACTTCCTAATTGCTATTACCATTAATTAGGTCTGTTTTGTAACTTTACAATTTATAAATAGGCATTCCATTTAAAAAACATAGGATTTCCTCTTTTGTATTTGCCTAATTTTGCTCTTAATGATATTCTTCCACATCATCACACAGTGTTTCATTAAGTGAAAATGCCAGAATTTATCCCTGCTGTTGTGGACAGATATTTGGGTGAAAATCAGTTTTTGGTTTTTACAAACAGTGCGGCTATGAAGACTCTTGCAGATGTCTTTTGGCATACATATACAGGGCCACTGGGAATACACCTGAGCACGAAATTGCTGGATCAAGAATGTACGTATACTCACATTTAGTAGATACAAACAGTTGCCCTTTGCCCAGGTTCTCATACCCTAGCCTCACACTGAGAATCAGCAAAATGACCCATGGGAAACCTTCATGAGCTTCCCTTGTCTATAGGATCTTGTCTGCTTTGGCAGCTCTCTACCGTTTTCAAACGAAAAAAAAAATTTTATTGTATTTTATTGTATTTCTGTGAGTTCTCACCAGGTCTGCTACAAGCAAAAGTGGAAGCCTGCAGTTCTCCGCTCATTTTAATTTCTTCCTTATGGGCTATAGTCTGAAAGAAAGTATTTCTCTTCTCACAATCCACCCAAACACTGTTTAACTCATTTTTTCATTTTAAGAAATTTGGTACTATAACAATATCAAACCTAGACTGTGACTGTGAGAGATAAATTCCCTCACTATGTTTAGACAGATTGTCTTAAAAATTTTGGAGTGCATATACAGAATGTAAATTCAACTGCCATGGTTACCTATTACAGTTTACATTTACTTCTACTTATTTATTAGAGGGTTTTTGTTTTTTTTTCCCTCATAGACAGCTAAAAGTAAATTGCTATAATGGAAATTCCCTCTGCAGCATATTTGATTTCGGGCAGAATGATGAGCACATACCGTATTCTAGTATCTAACAATTCCTTAATCATTGCCACAACTTCATCATCTTCTTCAGATCCTATTAACAATTGCAAATAAAATATATCAATGATAGAAATTTTATATCCATGCAAATACAAGTATTAAAAAGGATGATTTTAACTTAATGTTTCATTAAAAAAATAATAAAAGCATACACATCTAACTTGGTATGGTGATAAAAGGGAAAAGGAAATGATAGTTGGAGAGACGGAAAGACCATTCGATTCTCTGAAGAAAAACTTTTTTTTTTTTTTTAAGATTTTATTTATTTATTTGACAGACAGAGATCACAAGTAGGCAGAGTGGCAGGCAGAGAGAGAGGAGGAAGCAGGCTCCCCACTGAGCAGGGAGCCTGATGCGGGGCTCGATCCCAGGACCCTGGGACCATGACCTGAGCCGAAGGCAGAGGCTTCAACCCACTGAGCCACCCAGGCGCCCCTGAAGAAAAACTTTTTAAAAAAGATTTGAGAGAGGAAGAGAAAACACATGCATATGCAGGAGGGAAGGGAAGAGAGAGAGGGAAAGAGTCTCAGACTCCCCACTGACTGCAGAGGCCAGTGTGGGGCTCAATCCCATCATCCTGAGATCATGACCTGAGCCAAAGCCAAGAGCCTGACGTTCAACCAACTGTGCCACCCAGGTGCCCCTTGATTCTCTGAAGAAAAATTAAGGAGCACTGGCCAACTCAACACTTGGTGATGAAGGTGAATAACTGCCATAACTTGATCTACTAATGATGTTAGGGTTTGAATTTTTTTGGTTTGTAAACTTTCATCATCCTCAAGGATTGAGAAGCGGCAGAGAAAAAAGACTGCCTGGATTCTGAGGGAAAGTCTGAGACACAAAGGCATACCTACTTCGTAAGTTAAATTTTATTTTTAATTTTTCAATACAGAGATTTTCAAAATGACATCCATACTAAATATAGATATAAGCCTTATGGAAATTTCCAAAATATTCTACAAATCTGAACAAAAATATAAGTTTTTCATTTTGTCTCATTTTTGCTTTTCTTTTACTTTATAAGGTTATATACTGATCTTTACCAATACCTTTTTGTGGGTTTAAAAATTTTTTTGAGAAATTTACCTTTAGGAAAATGAAAAATGCAGATAATTCAAATTATACTACAATACACACTCTAGAGTTCTGGCAACAATGTAAGTTAAGAATTATCAATATCAAATTATATTAACTTTGAGCCTTTTTTAATAAAAGAAATAAAATATAATAAAACAAAGGTTCTCTTATGTTGGGGTGCCTGGGTGGCTCAGTCAGTTGAGCGTCAGACTCTTGGTTTCAGCTCTGGTCATGATATCATGGGTCATGAGATCAAGCCCACATCATGCTTCACACTCAGCATGGAGTCTGCTTGAAAGATTCTTGCCCTATGCCCCTCCCCCGACACGAGTGTGCATGCTCTCTCTCTAAAATAAATAAATCTTAAAAAAAAAAAACTACTACCTAGCACTTAAACTAGAATGACACTTTTTTCAAAATGGCTGTATTTCAAAATATGTTCAGTGAAAAAAGGCAAGTTGCATATAATGCACATTAAAGTTTAAAAAACTCATACTATATATTCCCCAGAAACTTACACATGCAGTAAAAGTTTAAAAACAAACCATGTTTATATACATCTCTGGAAATAGAAAGGGGGAAAGCAATGGATGGGGGCTGTGAGGTTTTGGTTTTATCTTTAATGTCATGGACTTTTTTTTTTTTTTTTTTTGAGTAAAGCAACAGAAGTTTATTAAATGAAGATACTGAAAAAGCTCTCAAGAGTGAGAGGGGTCTCAACAGGGCTGCCCCGTCTCTTTAATGTTTTATTTAAAAATGGGTCTCAAGCAATTATGGGAAATATTAACATCTGTTAAATTTGAGAGGAGAGGAAATTGGTATACATATTATTTTCTATATGTTTAAAAATTTTTATAATTGAAAAATTCAATTTTGTATAATATAGTCAATTTATGCAGAAGTTTTCAAAAATGATGGATAAAACTAATATATGTGAACTTTTGTTCCCTCTGGTATTGGTTCCAGATCTAAACATGGTACAATGATAAAAATCTACTATCATGACTTCCAAAATCAAAACAAATGTGAAGAAAGTAGAAAAAAAAATTTTTTTTACTTAAAATAAATATTAATTACCCAACATAGTACCTGCTTCTCCTGAAGATGTTTCCTCAGTAACTAAGGGTAAGCCAGAAGCAAAGAAATCCATGATTGTTGCATAAATATCTGGTTTCAGTAAATTCCAGTCTAACTCTTCACTTTCCTGAAATATTTAAAGGAAAATCCTACATTTCTAATCAAGAGCAAGGACTAATACAAAACAATACTTCGTATCTTTTAAGAATCTTTTCCCATATATATCCCATACTGTATAACAACAGCACTCATTTTTGGAGAAAACTTGTCAATTCGGTCCTTATCAGATCTGTTTATAAGGACTTTTGGAAGATATAATCTTATAATATTCTTCATCCATTCATTCATCACACTTATGTTAAATAGGCTGTATGTACCATGCTTTGTTTAGGGGATACCACAATGATTAAAACATACTTTTTCATGAGGTGAAGAGAGTTAAAATACTGAATGAATTTTGTGTTTAAGGAGAATGATAAAGAGATTTCCTATTCTTTTAAATAAAATAGGATAGAGTTGCTTGATCAAATATACAGGATATCCCACAAGCAACCAAAAAATTCAACTCAAATATACTACTTCACAGTACTGAAGAAATCCAATGACACAACTGTAGAACCAAAACATGTAACATGTCTTATCTATGGTGTTGTGCTAGAAGACTTATGGACGTCCAACAAGCCCAGTATCCTTAAGAAAGAATCCATAACTATATGTCTGGCCAATTAGTTGATTCCATTAAAAAAAAAGACACAATGATTAAATACCTAAATAGTACTAACATCCAAAAAGAGAAAGGGAACATGTTTTCTTTTAGTTTTTTAAGGAGAGCTCTTTAGGAGGAAAACTATTAGATGCAGTCAGTCCATTTAGATTCTCAGGAGGCTGTTAGCTAGTGGCTATGCTTAAATACTATTAAAAATGAATCTACATGCATAAAAGGGGCTATTTTTGTCATGGATTAAGAACCAATTTAGGGGTTCTGGGTGGCTCAGTTGGTTGAGTGTCTGACTCTTGATTTCAGCTCAGATCATGATCTCCTGGTCCTGGGATCGAGCCCTGCATCAGGCTCCTGGTCCTGGGATCGAGCCCTGCATCAGGCTCCTTGCCCAGAGTGGAGTCTGCCTGAGAGTCTCTCTCTGCTCACACATACCCTCTAATTAGTAAAATCTTAAAAAAAAAAAAAAAAAGCTAATTTAGACATGGTATACAGAAGACAAGATACATGGGCACTGCTATGGATACAAGGGTGAAACTAGTGAGTTGCCTTAGTGACTGGGAACTGGTTCTGGGAAACATTTTAATAACTTATTTGGAAGGCGGATCAGAGGGCTACTTCAGATCTTCAGTAAATAGTGGACTCTACCAAGTAGGGAAATACTGGTAATAAAAAAAGAAAAATATTCTGAAATAGTCTGAATGAGAAAAAAAGGCAGTACATAAGCTTCAAATACATTTACTCGTTTAGAAAAAAATAACAGGGGTGCCTGGCTGGCTCAGTCAGTAGAGCATGTGACTCTTGATCCTGGGGTCGTGAGTTCAAGCCCCACACTGGGCATAGAACTTACTTAAAAAAATATATTGGTATTATCAAAGTTATTTCAAAGGACAGAAGAACAGAAAATCATCCTTACTCTGCTAAAGAAATAAATTATTCATTTTAAATAACAAATTATGGATAAAAAGTCTCTGAATCATCAATTAGCAATCAGAAAAGGAAATAGGCAATAGCTAAAGATATCAGGTAGATGAGATAGTCCATAAGAAAGGTAACTGAAAGAATACAAATCTATTCCACCCATTAAATTTCAATATATGCCCTTAGACTATTATTAATTAATTATGTCATTTCACTTAAGAAAAAATAGTGGGGCTGGAGAAATTCCAAAAGAAGTAATTAAATTATGAACAAGAAAGAAAATAAATGATGACCTACCAAAATAAAAATAAAAAAAAAAACCCAACTCTGTAAGATATAATCACATTTTCAACTAAAAAAATTTTTTAAATGCCACAGGCTATATATAAAAGAACTAAAAAAAAAACTCTTGTTAAAATAAATACATAATTTGCCATTTGTAAAATGAAGACAAGACTACCTTGTTTAAATAATTAAATTAGGTAAAATACATAAAGCACTTCTGCTATGTAAATGCCATACCAGACACCTGGAAACGTTAAACAAGAGGTGGTCCTCCCCCAACCCTCAAAAAATATAAAAGAAAGCAAACTGAAGAATACCAAAGATAGGTCAGATGTCTCTAAACTGGTAAACATGTGGGATCGGTCAGCATGGATTTACTCACCACAATTCTTTTGGTAGAAACCCCTTAAAGCCTGAAAATTCAATCTATGAAACCCTATGTCATTGTTCCCTTCCATAAACTTTTTTTTAAGTGAACACCATGTGCTAGGCATTGCTCTAGGTGAACTTAACAAGGCAGGCAATCTCTAGCTTTACAGAGTTTACATTCCAATGTAGGAAAGGCACATAATAAAAATAAACTAAAAAAAAAAAAAAAGAAGAAGAAGTGGCTAAGTGATAAGTGCCACAAAGATGATACAGGTTGAGCTCCTGGAGGGAGAGCCATTTCAACTGATAGGAGCAAGAATGGGCTTTGTGAGAATTTAGACCCAATAACACTTGAAACAACAGGGAAAAACCTTTTACAATTAGGATATTTGCAAGAACAACTATGGCCACTGGGAATGCCACCACAGAGGAAAACTCTAATTCTCCTCCACACATACAGCTACAAGAGCATATTGGACTATTTGTAACAAGTCATTAACCCAGTCCACTTTTATGAGTCATATCAGTGCATCAAGAACTCAAGAGTAATCCTTTCAAATTGCTTAAGAGGAGTTACGTTAAAACGTTGGATTTTTTTTAAAAAGATTTTATTTATTTATTTGAGAGAGAGAGAGTGAGCCAGCAAGAGAGCACAAGCTGGAGGAAGGACAGAGGGAGAGGGAAAAGTAGGATCCCTGCTGAGCAGAGAGCACGACGCAGGCTCGATCCCAGGACCTTGGGATCATGACCCGAGCCAAAGGCTTAGTTGCTTACCCGACTGAGCCACCCAGGCACCCCGAAAACTTTGGATTTTGACACAATATTGAACAAGTGATTAAGTTTGGTGCACACATATCAATTAACAGACCTAAAAGTATACATAGTTCAAATTTAAATAGTTTGTTTCTCATTCATCTAGTAGACTTGAAAATGAAACCGCCTTTTCTAGCAGATACTACCTCAGCTGTTGGAATGGGTAGCATAGTCAGATTGACTTTCTGACATTTAGAGGTTAACCAAATGCTGCAGGACAACACAGTCCCCTGCTCTTATCTGTGAAGTTCTGAAGTATTACAGCAGATGGTCCATGATGAAAGAGACCCCTTTAAAGGAGATACACATTCATTCTGCTGGTCAAATATATAAATACAGTTTATTTGTTTGCTTCTTTTTTTATTTCATCATTTAAAAAAAATTTTTTTTACGATTTTATTTATTTATTTGACAGAGAGCAAGCACAAATGAGGTTGCGGGGGACAGGGGCAGAGGGATTGGGAGAAGCAGGCTCCCCGGCTGAGTAGAAAACCGAACTCGGGGCTCGATCCTAGGACGTGGGAATCACGACCATAGCAGAAGGCAGTTGCTTAACAGTCTGAGTCACCCAGGCACCCCTACTCCATTATTTAAAGCTAAGTACTAGTAAAAATATCAAAACCACCAATAACGTTTCAATTATGAAAGAAAAAAAAAGAATTAGTTAAAATAATACTTGGAGCCTGAATTTTAGTCCTGCCCAGGTTGAATCATGGCCCTGCTATAGGGCAGATATATAATCATGGACACAATCCTGCACTTAACCCTCTGAGGCTCATGTTTTTCTCTTCTGAAAAATGAGGGATTTGGGATATAGTTAATTTCAACTTGAAAATTCTACTTAATTAACTGAGAAATGTGAGAAGTAAACAGAGATTTTTAATAACAATATGTATATAATATATCAAGAAAGAATTTCTGGAGAGAGATGTTGGACTTGGAAAAAAACTGAAAGAACTTCACAGATTATTTTATATAATCCTATGTTTACCTTTGTGACAGTGATGAAATCTGGTCCAAAAAAGACACTTTTTACTCCTTCAATTCTAAATAACTGCCTGTGAATAAATAAGAAATACAAGATAATAAAATGTTTTATTACAAAAAAGTTTAAACATATACAAAGGGAGACAGAAAAGTAAGAGAGCCTTTATATACCCATCCCCAGCATCAACAATTCATGGCCAGCAATGATCAACTCATGGCCAATCTTGTTCCATCCTCTTACCCTATGATCTAGCACTCACTCTTGGGTATTACCCTAAGAGTAATGAAAACATGCTCCACAGAGACGTGTCCATGAATCTTTATAGCAGCTTTATTTACAAAAGCCAAAAAGAGTATCTGGAAACGCCCATCAACCAGTGAATAACTGAACAGACTGTGTGTATCCTCACAATGCAGGACAACTCGGCAATAAAAGAATAAACTAGCAATACATGCAAAACCAAGGACTCTCAAAAGCATTATGCTAAATGAAAGAAGCCAAACACAAAAGACTATATGGTGGCATTATATAAAACCCTAAAACCATAAACTGTGGTGGCAGAAAACTCAATAGTTACCAGAGTGATAGATGTGTCAACTAACTTTACTGTGGTAAGCATTTTGCAAGGCATATGTATATAAAATCAGCACATGGTATACCTTAAGCTTACATAATGTTTTACATCAGTCACATCTCAACAAAGTTGGAATTCATTGCCATGAAACAAAATAGTTACCAGGGTATGGAAATGAAGAAGATTGAATGCAAAGAGAAATGAGGGATTTCTGCAGTAATCAAAATGTTCTCTATTCTTATTTTAGTGGTGGTTACACAACTGTATATATATATACTTTTAAAGATTTTATTTATTTATTTGACAGACATAGATCACAAGTAGGCAGAGAGGCAGGCCAAGAGAGGGGGTGGGGGAAGCAGACTCCCTGCTAAGCAGAAAGCCCGATGTGGGACTCGATCCCAGGACCCTGAGATCATGACCTGAGCCGAAGGCAGAGCTTAACCAACTGAGCTACCCAGGTGCCCCACAACTGTATATATTTATCAAAAGTGTGGACTATACACTTAAAACTGGTGAATTTCATTTCATGTACATTATACCTCAGTAAAACTAGTTTTTCAAATCCTCTGAGAGGGGAGGATTATAATTTGAAGCCCCTGTAAGGGATATTGAAATGCACCATCCTTTCCCAATCACTGATGTATGTAACATACCAGAGCAATGTCCTTTTTCCCTTACCCTTTCCAGGAATAAAAGTTGACATATTCCAAAAAAGGTTAGTTTACCTTTTCTTTGTCTATCATTGCCAAGAGTGTTACTGGAATTACTATCTGAATTATTGAGAAATTTGTCTGAAATGATGTCATCTGGGTCCTCTAATTCAATATTAAATTTATAAGAAGTTACAAGGTACTTGGTTACATAATATGATCCAATAAACCCAAGCACTGACCTATAAGCAGGTCCCTTGATTGGCTCTATGCATCTGCACTGTTAGCAAAGCTATTTTATTCACATGAAAGGACCATGCAAAAGAATCAACCTGATCTTTGGGCCATGTCATGGGGACTGCTTTAGGCAAGAATTCATAGGTTCTATGCTTAAAGAAACAAAACGCTTAAAAGGAGTTAAAATGTTATTATATATGCTTTGCCACTTAGGTTACTTTCCTCGGGACAATTTCAACTTCTACAATATCCAAAATAAAATATAATACCCAGCAGTGAACACATATCCCAAACATAGTCTGACTTATTCAGAATACGAAGACTATTACCTCTCTTTTTTTTTTTTCTTAAATATTTTATTTATTTATTTGACAGAGATCACAAGTAGACAGAGAGGTAGGCAGAGAGAGAGGAGGAAGCAGGATCCCTGCTGAGCAGAGATCCCGATGTGGGGCTTGATCCCAGGACCCTGGGATCGTGACCTGAGCCGAAGGCAGAGGCTTTAACCCATTGAGCCACCCAGGCGCCCCGACTATTACTTCTCTTAAGCTAGATACTGTGATTATTAAAGTTTGATGGCAAACTTATCCAACATAGTGAACTAAGAAGTCAGATTCTTCCAACCCGCAACTGAGCTATTCATTTTAAACATTTAAGTCATAAGCTTTAATATTTGTTCCTGTTAGATTTTACCTTACTTGCTTTAATCTATCATTTCGGCCTAATGAAACCTTTAAACATTTCTCTGAGCTTTGCCATCTAACATAGAAGCAATTCTTCCCACCTGGAAACTGATAATTTTATCATCATTAATGTCGCAGGTAAAGAAAAGTATGGAATAAACATGCCAACTAGAGAGATATTACAGATACTACAGAACCCCTGCATATGCCACTAGAGACAGATTTACACTCTGCTTAAAATTTTTTTTTAGATTTTATTTATTTTATATTTTATTTATTTATTTGAGATCACAAGCAGGCAGAGAGACAGGCAGAGAGAGGAGGAAGGAGGCTCCCCGCTGAGCAGAGAGCCCGATGTGGGGCTCGATCCCAGGACCCTGAGATCATGACCTGAGCCGAAGGCAGAGGCTTAATTCACTGAGCCACCCAGGCGCCCTACACTCTGTTTAAATCTCTTCTGTCTTGTCCAGAAGGATAGTAAGAAATAGGTCAAATGCCCATCTGAAGATACACTACTGCTCATTCATTCAATTACTCATTCATTCAACAAATATCTGAAAACTCACTGAATATCTGACACCGTACTAAGCACTAGAGATATAATGATGGGCAAGACAGACGGGTCTCTGTTTTCAGGAAGCTTTGCATTCTAGCTTACAGTAAACATTCTCTGTTCAAACAACAAAAACAAGATTAGCTTTGCTTGTCTGAAGATAATAAATTCTGTGAATCCAGGAAATGAGCTATTTTCAAAAGACTAATTTGAAAAGGGCTTTTGCCAACTGAACATCTGACAGAAATAATCTCCAACTCATCTGTAACTGAAGAGTCTTTTTTATTTTTATATACTTTTAAATACAAAATACATAAATTCATTTTTGATGTAAACATTTCAAACTATTTATATAAAGTGAAAATGCCTCTTGACCACCCCTCCCCCGAATCCACTGTTATCAGTTGGGTATACATTCTTCCGGACCTTTATGTTAGTGTATTTTTGTTGTATTGTATTTTTGTTTTTATATAGGTAATAATATTGTATGTAGTGGTCTACAACATGTTTTCTTCACTTAATAGTATTATTATTATTTTTTTTTCAGAAGGGGAGAGAGATCAGGGCAGAGGGACAGAGGGAGAGGGAGAGAGAATCTTAAGCAGGTTCCATGCCCAGTGCAGAGGCTGATGCGGAGCTCGATCTCACAACACTGAGATCATGACCTGAGCTGAAATCAAGAGACGGACACTTAAGCGACTGAGCCACCCAGGCACCCCAACAGTGTGTCTTATGACAGTAAATGAGGGTTCTCCTCATCCTTTTGTAGTATCTAAGACTATGGACAAAGTTTATTGAACTTTTCCTATTTAGGTTGTTTCCAACTTGTCACCACCAGCAACAACACTGCAATGAACATCCTTGTATCACCTTGTATGTGTTATGTGGATGTTCTTTTTTTATTTTTTTAAAGATTTGATTTATTTATTTGACATAGATCACAAGTAGGCAGAAAGGCAGGCAGGTTGTGGGGTAAGCAGGCTCCCTGCTGAGCAGAGAGCCCAATGCAGGGCTCGATCCCAGGACCCTGAGATCATGACCTGAGCTGAAGGCAGAGGCCTAACCCACTGAGCCACCCAGGCGCCCCTATGTGGATGTTCTTTAAGGCAGTGTTTTTCAACTCCACTAGTAGCTTATAAAATCAATTAGGTATTGATCTGGATTTTATCTGATATAACAAAACAGAATAGAATAAAGAGAATTAGAAAGGAAATAAGAATGTTTTACACAGGGTGAAAACTGTCCCATTGAATGCATGTGCATGTATCTATCTACCTACCTATGTGTGTATATGTACTAGGTTGTAATATAAAAGGTTTCTTACTGTGGCCTATAAAAAAAAAAAGTATGAAAAACAAATGCTCTAAGGCATTATTGTGAGAAGTAGCATGTGTAGGTCAAAGGAAATGTGCATTTTTATTCATGAGAAATTTAAAAAGGGGCACCTGGGTGCTTTGGTCAGTTAAGCGGCCAACTCTTGATCTCAGCTCAGGTCTCAATCTCAGGGTCCTGAGTTCAATCCCTACACTGGGCTCCATGTTGGACGTGGAGCCTACTAAAAAAAAAATTTAAATTAAAAAAAAATTCCTGATAGAAGTGCAATTCTGGCTCTTCTAAGTGTGACATATAAAACACATGTGTGTATAGAAGTAATTATCTAAGCTTTACTGTCTAAATACCCCTGGAAATCAGTCTCAGGCTTAGGTTACCAAAAACTTAAATTGATGTAGACTGACTCTAATACTTCTTAATATAAATAATTTCTCTAGCCATCATTAAAAAGAAGCTCATTCCAGTAATTTTGTTGTTTGTCCTATATCATCTGACATACATCTAACATGTCTTTAGTGAAATTTAAAAACTGTCTCTGACTTGTTTTTAAAAAATCATGCCAAATCTAATAGCTATTATTATTTATGGTTCTGAGTGCAATATTTTAGAAACCACTCCATTTTGAAACATCTAGAAAAATTCAGCTCTCCTTAAGAAAAAAATGAACAAGTTGTCACTGTTTTTTATAAAGAGTTTTAAAGATTTACAATGGAAATTTATATTATTTTCATGAATTTTTTAAAGTAAAAATATAAATTCTTATTTAGTCCTGCTATAGATCTTCAATTGCTTTTCAGAAGGGTTTCCTAATATTTACTGTTATTTTTCTCTTATCTCTTACCTGAAAAGAAAATAAAGCATTCTCTACACTAAAAACAATGCAGTACACATAAAAATACAATCACTAAATGAAGCCGCCTTCCCCCCAAAGTCAGTTATTTATGTTTCTTGGTAAAAGCAAATGAGAAATATTATTATACCTAGCCAGAGGGGAGCGAAATGCTGCAGCTGGTGTGGGAAAATCCATGGTCCTTTTCTCAAGAACTGGTTTTCCTGGGATAAACTTTAAACTGTTGGGATTTGGGGTATCTTGTGTTTGAATAAACATGTGTCTCACTAAAAGAGAAAAAAGAAAAAGCATGTTATTCCAGAAAAAACAGTGGTTAAGTTTATGAACTATGAAGTGCTCATTTTCAAAGAATCAAAAGATGTAAGAAAAAAGAAAATAAGGCTTGTTGCCCAAGCCAATGAAATAATTTTTAAAGACAACAAAGAAGTTTAATGATATATTTAGGATAACGGCATTGAATTTTATATTAATACTGATTATTTTTGTTATTCAACAGACTCTAGCAATAGCCTTATTTTAACTAGGAAGGCATATCATCATTCAAGAGCCCTCAATGTATTTTATTTGGTGACCTAGTGCTAATGGCTGTCATGATCAAAAATCATCACTGTGATATCAAAAAGAGCAAAATGTTACTTTCTCTTCTTTCCAAAGTGCTACCATTCTTTTAAAGAGAGATAGATAAATTTATTTTTTTTAAAGATTTTATTTATCTATTTGACAGAGAGAGAGAGACACAGCAAGAGAGGGAACACAAGCAGGGGGAGTGGGAAAGGGAGAAGCAGGCTTCCCACAGAGCAGGGAGCCTGATGCAGGGCTCAATCCCAGGACCCCAGGATCACAAGCTGAGCCAAAGGTAGATGCCTAATGACTGAGCCACGCAGGTGCCCCTAAAGAGATAAATTTATAATATTAATATTTAGTGTGTGAATACCTACTATATGCCAGAGATGGGGGCTGAGTGCTTTAAATATATTTAAGCCTTTAACAACCCCATGAAGAAACCCCATTACTCCTATTTCACTAATGAAGAAAAAGAAGCTTAGAGTTAGGTAACTTGTCCAATGGTATAGACTTAGTGACGTTATAAATTATCATGTAAGTGGGAACATATGTGAATTACTTTCTTGAATATTTATTTATTTATTTATTTATTTATTTTACTTTCTCGAATATTTTTAAATTATCTTTACAGGTTCTTCTTTGTTTCTTCCAAGGCCATGAATAGTTCAAGAACAGATTCATTAAAGGAATAAAGAACAGAATCTTAATTTCCTACCTTGCTATTATGAAAACAGTTAGTAGGACAAAAGATAGTAGTGGAATTTTAATGGTCCTGAAACTATTAACCATGTCTTGATGGTTTATTACAAAAATAAACTTTCTAACCAAAACAAAGTAACTCTCATCTTAGAGCAGTATACCCAGATAGATTAATTTATTGAGCGATTGGGCATGAGGCTGAGTACTCCCTGTGAATTACATTATTTAAACTTTACAGTATCCCAGGGAAACACTGTTTTTATCCTGTTTTACAAATGAGGAAACTAAAGCTCAAAGTCACTCAGTAGTTAAGAAATAAAGACAGGATTAAAGTCCTGCCAATTTCCCACATGGACTTGCCTAACCACTATGCATACATACTGCCACTCCATACTCACTAATGCCCAGGATGATAGGAAAATACATTTAAAATCAGTCTTCCTGGGGCACCTGGGTGGTTCAATGGGTTAAGCCTCTGCCTTTGGCCTAGGTCATGATCTCAGGGTCTTGGGATCCAGCCCGCATCAGGCTCTCTGCTCAGCCGGGAGCTTGCTTCCCTCTCCCTCTCTACCTGCCTCTCTGCCTACTTGTGATCTCTCTGTCAAATAAATAAATAAAATCTTTAAAAAAAATAAAAATAAAATCAGTCTCCCTGGGGCACCTGGGTGGCTCAGTGGGTTAGGCCTCTGCCTTTGGCTCAAGTCATGATCTCAGGGTCCTGGGATCAAGCCCCACATCAGGCTCTCTGCTCAGCAGGGAGCCTGGTTCCCCCGTACCCCACCCCCTCACCCTCCACCTGCCTCTCTGCCTACTTGTGATCTCTTTCTGTGTCAAATAAATAAATAAAATCTTTTAAAAAATAAAATAAAATAAAATAAAATCAGTCTTCTTCTCCTGTCATAATCCTCATATTGTATGTCTGAGGAAAAATAGTAAAATATCAACAAGCAACAGTTTTATTTTAAATTAGAAAGAGATTAAACTTGGCAAAATACAGGATTTGATCACGGAAGTTTT
The DNA here is from genome assembly GCF_963455335.1 of Martes martes. Taxonomy (NCBI): domain Eukaryota; kingdom Metazoa; phylum Chordata; class Mammalia; order Carnivora; family Mustelidae; genus Martes; species Martes martes. The sequence goes on from NC_137896.1 coordinate 85,901,098, forward strand.
TTCTTTTTACCCATTATAAAAGATTCTAATTTCACAGCTGGGAGCGGTTTTTACACCTTGCCAAGCAGCCATCTAACTGATGTTGAGTCATTTCCTTGGTGAAGGAGAAACTGAAACTAAACTCCCATACAGTTTAAGTCACTGTCCTATAAATATTATCAATTGGTGACTTGGTGAACAGGCAAATCCTATAAAAGACAAAAATTTAAAAAGATAACCTCAAAATCCAAATACTTGATTTAAAATATTTATACCTGCAGGGCGCCTGGATGGCTCAGTCAGTTAAGTGTCTGCTTTTGGCTTAGGTCATGATCCTAGGGTCTTAGGATGGAGTCCTGCCTCAAGCTCTCCGCTCAGGGGCAAGACTGCTTCTCCCTCTCCCTCTGCCCCTCCCACCCTGCCTGTGCTCTCTCTCAAACAAATAAAATGTTAAAAAAAAAAAAAAAAAAGAAATAGTTATACCTCCAATGAATAAATTTCTCTGAAAATCTGTGTTACCTGGGAACAAGTTTTCAGATGGAACATTAAAGAAAGGCCTGCCACCAACTTCTATAAATATAAAGACAACAAGGTTCTTTTAACCTTGGACCTGACCAATCATTTCTTGAAGCCTTTCTTAATAATTTATTGGTAATCAAAATCTCCACACACATTAAGCACTCTCCCACAGTATTTGAAGAACTAAATCTGGTATTTTTCTACTCAGTGCATTTGTGTAAAACTATACATGCAGAAAGAAAAGGTTTTAGAAATACTTGAAGGTAAAAACTGTAAATGTGGGGTGTCTGGCTGGCTCAGTGTGAAGAGCATGCATCTTTTGATCCCAGGGTCATGAGTTTGAGCCCCACGCTGGGTGTAGAGATTACTAAAAAAAATTTTTTTAACTACAAATATAAGAAAAATTTGAGAGCATAATCTATATATATTGTCTGAAGTAGAAAATATATGACACCATGACATAAACTTTCTCTTTTGACAATGAACAAAGCTATTTCAAAACAGTAATTTGACTAGGTATTAACAAAATCATTTCAATTACACTCTAAGCTGGGCTTAATTAGGTATTTCAGAAATGACTCCCAAGTCCATCATCCAGAAAGATGACCCTGAAAGTGTCAGCAGGGTTATAACAAAATAGAATGATCTAAAATAATTTTTCCCATTATGCTTGGTACTAATACATAACAGGTTAATAGAGAGGCAGAAGCTTCCCCAAAAATATACATTAATGGTACTTAAAGTCAATATCAAAGACTAAGATCAGTGGGTTTCCAAATCGAAAAACCTGATGACCACATAATCCCATCTCACAAAATGTAGAAGTCCAATTAAATTAGCTTAACTTGCTAACTCAATATTTATGCCTAAATTTTTAGTCTGTGATTCAAGGAGCCAGGCAAGGATTTCCTCTTTTTGCCCTGGTACACAGGAGAGGTAAGGTCTTTACCCTGATCCAATTCATGCAGTTAGCCAGAGTCAGCCACCTGCCAGAATATGGCCACAAAGTGTTTAAGCCGGTGATGGAAATGGGAGAGGGCCCAAGGGCTGAATCCAAACTCTTACAGCTCCATAAGTACATATAGGCAGACATTTACACACAGACACACAAAGACAACTCCCAGGGTTCCCTGATCACATGACACTGGTCATATTTCAATAATGTCCAAATCCTATCTTCATACCTACTTCCAATATTAATGAAAAATAAAACCATGTAACATCAACAAAATTGTCAACAATAGCCATAACTAATTAACTTGGGCCCCCCAAAAGAAAAACTACATCGAAAGTACTATTTTCTAAGGCTCGGACAAAAACTAGAAATTTACTGATTTTAGGTGTATTCTTTTTTCCTTTTTTTTTTAAACAATTACCTTCTTTTTTTTTTTTTTTAAGATCTTTCTTATTTATTCCAGAGAGAAAGAAAAAGAGTGAGCACGAGCACGGGAAGGCAGGGGCAGAGAGAGAGGAAAAGGAGAGGGAGAAACAGACTCCCTGCTTCAACAGAGAGCCCAACGCAGGGCCCAACCCCAGGACCCTGGGATCATGACCCAAGTTGAAGGCAGATGCTTAACCAACTGAGCCACCCAGGTGCCCATTTTAGGTGTATTCTTAACAAAACAAAGAGGGCAGCAGCTTAAAATACATAGGGTTTTTTTAAACAAACCCATTTGTAACTTCTTTTTATAATATTTTCATTTGAGAAATCAATCTTGAGCAATGTTCCAGAACATGTTATTCAAGATACTGAGATTTCATAGGCCTATTGGACACTATGCTCAGGATTCTTTTCTTTTTTTTAAGACTATTATTTGAGAGAGAGAGAGAGCACATGAGCAAGTGTGTACAAGTTGGGGAGGAGCAGAGGGAGAGACAGAATTTCAAAAAGACTCCCCACTGAGTGAGGTGCCCAATGACGTGGGGTGGGGCTCGTGGGGCTTGATCCCAGGACTCTGGAGATCACAACCTGAACTGAAACCAAGAGTCACATGTTCAAATGACTGAGCCACTCAAGTACCCCTGTGCTCCAGATTCTTGAAATCTAATGCCAATATGTATAAAATAGTTATAATAAATGTTATGTTATGACACAAAAAGTGCTGTTATTTTTATGCACTTGAATGGAAAATTTACAAATTCTTATCTTTTATGATCCACCAAATAGTATTTAAGCACAGTTTCATTAGCTTCTGAAACATAATTTGTTCTAAAAGGTAAAATTTTACCTGTGTTACATAAGGTTGCAGGCAGTGGGAAAAGTGGTTTTTGTACAAACTGATGCAGAAGCTGTTTCTTAATGGTGTATGGATTCATCATAGGACAGAATCTATATTTAAAAACAAATAAAAAAGACATTTCAAGAGAGAATCTTTTAGGCTCAATTTCTACTTCATATATATAACAACAAAGCTTAATGTCACTCTCCATCCACATTATTTCCACTTCCTTAGGCAAGCAATATCTGCAAACAATTTAAAAACAATGGCTCAAGTGGAAATTTATAGCCTTGATAACCAAGTGTACACAGGATAGTGCAATATCCAGTGTTAAGAAACAGAAATGCAAAAAAAAAAAAAAAAAAAAAAAAGAAACAGAAATGCAACTACGTTTGTGATTTACAGCCTGGATTCCCAGACTCTTTGCTAGTTCTTTGCAGGAAGGATGCAAAGAACTACCAACTGTTTTTTTTTTTCTTTGTAAATCTAAAAAAACTAGGCAGCAGAGTCACACAGTTCAAAATTCGAAGGGAACAAAAGTAAATACTGTGCAGTCTCCCTCCCTTTTCTGTCTCCAGCACCATGTTTCCAAGGAAACAGAGAACCAATACTATCTGTTTTGGTTTTTTTTTTTTTAAATTTTTTTTTTATTTTTAAATTTTTTTTGACAGAGAGAGAGAGAACACAAGTAGGCAGATAGAGAGGGAGAAGCAGGCTCTCCGCCAAACAGGGAGCCCAATGAGGGACTCCATTTCAGGACCTGACCTGAGCCGAAGGCAGCCGCTTAACTGACTGAGCCACCCAGGCACCCCAATACTTCCTGTTTTGAAAGGTATTTCAATACTTCAGAAACTCTAAGAGAAAGTGTACTATTCCCCTCCAAATTGCTAAAAAAAAAAAAAAAAAAAGCAGCCAACAATCTATATATGCTTTTTGCCTGGAAACCTCTTAAGAGTGTTTGTAACTTTGGTAATTTCACTGTAATAGAGAAGTACTGATTGGATATTTTTTCATGGCTTTAACAAATTAAAAATGAAGGGAGAAGGGGAAAACAAATATTATTGGGAAAGGAAAAAAAATTTTAGAAATCTGATGCAAGCTACTTTAAAATCCAGGTTGCTTTTTTTTTTTTTTTTTTTTTTAAGTAGGCTCCACACCCAACATAAAGCTTAATGTGGGGCTTGGAAGTCAGGACCCTGAGATCAAGACCTGAGCAAAGATCAAGAGCCAGATGCTTAACCAACTGAGCCACTCAAGCACCCCAAAACCCTGTTTAAAATACATTGCTATCATTACAATTTTCATTTCACATAAGTCACTATAGAATTTTAAATACATATGATCACTTAAAAACTTTCTCTGATTACTTTTATCTCCAAAAACACTAAGGAAAAGGAGCATCTGCATTTCTGTGACCCTCAGCAGCTAGAAGGATGGCCTCAGTTCCTCAATTTTACAATGAATATTCACAGCTACCTCTAAGACTGGGCCAAAGAGGAACCCAGATAATCCATGCAAAGTGCTTAAAACAGTGCCAAGCACTTGGACCAAGAGTTCATAAATGTTAGCTACTAGTATTCTTATGTGATAGGTGCCTACTAATTAATTACTGAATGAAGTTTAAGGTTTAGGGTGAAAACATTTTTATCTACAGCTCACTGCCTAAATCTTGACTACACTGGAATATGGAAATACACTGGAGACCAGTATTCTCTTCCCTTCAGCCCAAGGAAGAAGCACCAGAATGGATGAATATGGTACAGAGAGGGCTTTAAAGTGACAAAATAGTGAAGGTGAGTTGCATTATTCCAGTAAGACGTGCGTCCAAACCTAACAGAGGGGGCCAGGAGGTGACTAACAAAAAAATCTTCCAGCAAACTTAATGCATTTACACTTAAAGGCCATCATTAGCACTAAAACTCCTTAATATTCACTAGGTGAAACCCTTTTAGGCCCTTTTGTCCTTTTGTTCCAGAAGCAAAATCAAGGTACAGCACCTACTTAAGTCATCATTCCTTATCACCTAACCAACACTGGCAGATGTCACCGGGAGGCCAGACTCAAAGGCAGCTTGCACAGTGGGGGGGGAAACAAGAGAACAGAGTGGGTTTAGGGGATGGGGAAGAAATCTAGGTGTCTGGATTCTCATCAGAGTTCCATCACTTAAACGTTGTGTAACCTCATACACGTCGCGTCCCCTTTCTGGGCCTACTGAGAAAATGAGGCAATGAGATGAGGTATCCACTCCCACTCTACAGACATTCTGATTTGTGTTTAAAAAGCAGAGGGAATACACGTGATAGAAGCGCTGGAGGGGTTTTAAAAATTTTAAAAACAGCCCCCCCGTGGGGTGTCTGCAGCCTGGCTTTGCGGGCCTCCCGCCCGTAGGGACTCCGGCGCCGGGTTTCAGAGCCTCCGACGAGGCGCTTGCAGATCCCGCCCGAACTCGGAGCGCGGAGCCGGCTCAAGGATAGCCGCCCTCCGCAGGCCGAAACCCCCAACGGCAGGAACGGGGGCGAAGGCTCGGTAAGGGGCACTTCTCCCCGCCCCAACGGGGCGTGTGAGGGGGCTGACCGCTCTGCTAAGCCCAGCGGTACCCCGGTGCGGAGCTCCTAGCTCGTCACCTACCGCCTACGCAGCCCCGCAGCAGCAGCCACCGCTCCCCAGCGTAGCCGGGCCGCCGCTGCCATGTTTCTCCGAGTGCGCAGCCGTGGGGGAGCGCTCCCGCTTCGCCGAGCGGCGGAAGCCCCGCGCAGGCGCAGGCCGACCGGGAGCGGGACGGGCTCCGCGGAGAGTGTACCCTGCCGGCCGCAGGCGGCGCTGCTAGTGATGAGCGGCAGGAGCAGGCGCCCGGCGCCGGCCACCTTTGCCCACCTGCACAGTAAGCCTATACCAGGGCGGGGGGGAAGTCCCGGAGACGTTTGCGCAGGCACCCTCGGTAAGATACGCGGGACTCGGCGCGCACGCGGAGCGTTGCATCACCTTTCCTTCTTGATGGGTGGTGCTTTGCTTACAGGGATGGAGGCCGGCAGGTGGAATGCTGTTCCCCACCCCTAAACCAGCCATAGGGCCACATGGAGGATCCTAGCTCGCTCTCCAGGTCCAGCCCAGTGGCTGCTTCCAGAGACTCCCTGGAGCATCTCCTTGGCTCTCCTTTAGCCAGCAAGATGCCTGCCCTTCTCCCGTGGGGCTGAGGTGGATCTGTCTTACCCTTCTGTTAGGCTGTGCTTGTAGACCCTGTCCTCTTGGACTGACCCCCAAGGAGGACTCACCTGCGGTGCTGCCCTTTGCTGTCTAAGCATGAGTGTTTGAGTAGTTTCCAGAGCGAAGTACAAACAGTTCTTCCAGAACTTTTCTTGAATATTCCTCTTTCTCTAGGACAGCGGTTCGGACTGGGGGGCAGCAACAGATGGAGACACACTGGAAACGCAAATTAGCAGGTCCCGCCGTAAACCTACTGAATCTGTCTCTGAAGGTGGGGTCTAGTCATCCTTTGTTTGTTTTTAAGATTTTATTTATTTCAGAGAGAGAGCGCGAGAAGAAGAACAGACCCTAATAATCCGTTTTAATACGACCTGCAGGAAAAATGTGAGAACCACTGCTCTAGAAGTGGTTCTAAGCACAGTACTGGTTTCTAAACTAGAAACAACACACCTGTTGTTGGACAGATTGAAGACACACCCAATATAACCCTGGTGGGTTTTGTGGCCCAGAGAAGTGTCTAACGGGGGTGGGTGTGGGCTTGGACACTGAGCAGGCCATGGCTCCTGAGTACAGTTTACATTCTGGAGACATAAAAAGAGTTTTAATCTTTTATTTATTTATTTTTTAACATTTGGTTATTTGAGAGAGGGAGAGAGGATGAGGGGGGGAGGGTCAGAGGGAGAAGCAGACTCCCCTCTGAGCATGGAGCCTGATGTGGGACTGGATCCCTGGGACTACAAGATCATGACCCCCGTGGAAGGCAGTTGCTCAACCAACTGAGCCACCCAGGTGCTGCAGAGTTTTAATCTCTTAACACTTCTAATCTTTAGTTTTTCACCTCTCATTCCTGAAACCACACTTCTCAAATTATTTTTGAGAATAATAACGTCCCAAAATATTTCCGACCTCAGGGCTTTTGCATAAATTGTTCCCCTTATGGGGAATACCTTCTCCCCCCTGCCAGCCTCTTTTTTTTTCCTCTTCCCCTCATTTTTCCTTGAATTGCTCATATTAATTCCCCCAGGTCTGAATATAAGGTAGGAATATTCTCCTTAAATATCCTACCTTAGAGGGCCTTTTCTTTTTTTTTTTTTTTTAAAGATTTTATTTATTTATTTGACAGAGATCACAAGTAGGCAGAGAGAGGAGAGGAAGCAGGCTCCCCATGGAGCAGAGAGCCGGATGTGGGGCTCGATCCCAGGACCCTGGGATCACGACCTGAGCCGAAGGCAGAGGCTTAACCCACTGAGCCACCCAGGGGCCCCTAGAGGGCCTTTTCTAACACCTCTTTTCATCCCCATCCAAATAGTCTCCTTCGTTATTCTCTCTCAATATACCCTCTCCTTTTCCTTCATTTTACATTGTCTCAAGTTAAAATTACGGATTTGGGTGTTAATTTTTCTTTTTCTTTTTTTTTTTTTTAAGATTTTATTTACTTATTTGACAGATGGAGATCACAGAGAGGCAGGCAGAGAGAGAGGAGGAAGCAGGCTCACTGCTGAGCAGAGAGCCCGATGCGGGGCTGGATCCCAGGACCCTGGGATCATGACCTGAGCCGAAGGCAGAGGCTTTAACCCACTGAGCCACCCAGGCGCCCCTAATTTTTCTAATGACCCTTTCCCCACTGTATCCTAAGACTTGCGAAGGGCATGTCTGTCTCTTTACTCTCGTACCCCAGCAGCACCTACTGTAATACCTGGCACATAGTAGGTGCTCAACAAGAAGTAGTTGAGTGAATGTGGTCACCACAACCCTTCTGTCAAATCCAGGACACTTGTTCACTCTGTGTAATGACCGTGTGGGCAGCAGAAGGAGAGGGCCTGGCCTCACTCACCCCTTAGCTGGTGCTATGCTAAGGCAGGGTGTAGCATCTAATGGAGAGGACTAAGGCCATTGGCACATGAAACTGGTGTGAAACAGCCTTCACTTTTTTCCCCAAATATACTAGAAGGAGGGTGACTTTTTTTAGGAAAGAGTAAAACTACTACTTGAGATATCTGGGTCTCTATCTATGCCCCGCTCCTTCCTCTTTCTCTCTCTGCCTCTGCACCACGCATGTACACACACACACCCACACACATTCATTCACCATGATAACTGATAGACAACTGATATTTTCCCCAGTACTATTTCAATAAGATGTTGGCTCTGTTTTAATTCTTTGCTAAGAAGATCACCAGACCATGTGACATGGACCAAAAAATCATTTATTTACTCATTTACCATTTATTCAATAACTATTTTTTTTATATTTTATTTATTTGACAGAGAGAAATCACAACTAGGCAGAGAGGCAGGCAGAGAGAGAGGAGGAAGCAGAGAGTCTGATGCAGGGCTCGATCCCAGGACCCTGAGATCATGACCTGAGCCGAAGGCAGAGACTTTAACCCACTGAGCCACCCAGACGCCCCAATAACTATTTTTTAAGCATGAAATCTTTCCATTTGCAAGACACAGATGGAGCTAGAGAGTATAATGGTTAGTGAAATAAGTCAGAGAAAGACAAATACCATATGATTTCACTCATATGTGGAATTTAAGAAACATAACAAGCACAGATCAAAAATAAGAGAAATCAGAAAGTAGATGCTTAATTATAGAGAACTGATGGTTACCAGAGGGGAGGTGGGTGGGGGATAGGTGAAATAGGTGATGGGGATTCAGGAATGCACTTGTCATGATGAGCCCTGGGTGAGGTATGGAATTGTTGAATCACTGTATTGTACACCCAAAACTAATATAACACTGTATGTTAACTAACTGGAATTAAAATAAAAATCATTTAAAAAATGATTTAAGATAACTTTTTAAATTAGTTAATTTTCAACATTCATGTGTAATTAACATACAGTGTTACATTGGTTTCAGTAGTACGATGTCAGGATTCAGCAATTCTGCACATTACTCAGCCCTCCCCAAGATGAGTGTACTCTTAATCCCCTTCACCTGTTTTATCCATCTCCTCATCTACCTCCCCTCTGGCAACCACTACTTTGTTCTCTATAATCAGGAGTCTGTTTTTTTGTTTGTCTCTTTTTGCCTTGTTCATTTGTTTTCTTTCAATAACTGTTGAGTGCTTTCTGGATAGCATGGTGCCAGGCACTCGCTTTGTCTTAGGCATTGAGGCAGATGATGCTGGTTACCTTCCAGTGTTCATTTTGTCCTTCTTAACTAGTCAACAGTGACCTTGCTTAGGTGGCAGTGTGTTCAGTCTAAGAAGAAGAAGAAGAATTCTCCTAGCCTCTCGTGCAACTACAGCTTGTCATGTGGCACAGTTCCATCCAATAAGACAAATGTGGAAGATGGTCAGAACTGTCTGAGAAGGTTTTGCTTTCCTGCCCTCTGCGCGGGTCCTTCTTCCTGCTTGTGTCAGGGCAGGAATGCTGGAATCAAGGCTGCCATGCTTCATCCATGACATCCCTGAGGCAATGAGCCAACAGCCACCAGCAGCCACCCTCTTCCAGACTGCTTAGGGCATGAGAAAAAAATCAGCCACGGTTTTGCTGATGCCACAGGTTAACCAGGTTTCCCGTTACTCAAGAATGATCAAAATCCCTGGTTTGAGGATATAAACACGAACAAAACAATTCATAGTCTCAAGGAGCTCCTAGAGGAGAGACATTGGAAATCAACGCAGGCAACCCCAGGGGACAACATGCTCCACAAGGGCCCACTGGTGGCAGGTGGGAGAAGTGAATGAGGACTTACAGGTAAGAGGAGAGCCGGAGGAAGGCTTCGCATAAGAGGAAAGTCTTGTGTTGTGTGTTTAAAGAAAAAGAAGTGTTAGGATGTTCCAGCAGTGTCTGGCAGCGCAGTTCAGAACCAGCCCACTAGCTCCAACTCCTGGTTCGGCTGCTCACTCGGTAGCCTTGCTGCATGTAAACTGCAGACAGGCACGCAAGTTTATCTTTTTGATTTCATTCCCAGTGCCTGGGATTTAGGAGAGGCTCAAAATACACTTGCTGAATTGAGACCTCTCTGAAGTCCCATAGAACCGGGCACCTTCTACCATATTTTATTTCATGGTTATTATGCTAATAATTTATAGCCATTTACCCCCTCTAGAAAGCATATGGCACAAGGGGGCCTCCATTGGTAGCTGAGGTAGCTCGAATGCCTAGAACGGTGCCTGGCACACAGTAGGTACTCAGTAAATACTTGTTGAATGAATGAGCCCCAAGTTTTCTCATCTATAAAATGTAGATAACTAGAGCTATCAAAAAGGATTGAGTGGATAAGAGAAAAATGCATTTCAAATGTCTTGCCCGGAACTTATCACATGGGTGGCTGTAACGGTGCTTTTGTCTTCTGTAAAACTTGGAGACCCATTCATAACACAGCTACAAGCAGCAACACCTGAGGTCAGCAGCCTAGTCTGTTCTTAGAACTGAGACTGGTTTGAGCATTTCTGGGGGCCAGTGTGGCAGTTCCAGCAGGGAAATGTTCGTCTGAAGTACTGAAAAGTCTGCCAGGAGAGAACTGGTCCTGGGAAAGAATTTCTCTTGGGGGGAAAAGTCAGTATTCCACGAACTTGATTCAAAATCAGTGAGCCCTTCTGCTCAGACTGTCTTTGGCCCAATACCCATAGATTCTGCTTGAGGTTCAGGAAGGGTGACCCACAAAATAAGAGGGCTGTTTTGTTAAAATATCCCAGACTGTGTGAGCCCTGGGTCCTGCTGCCTTATTAGCAAACTGCAGCAGCTGCTCTCTGGACAGGAGAAGCGGGAGGATGTGACACCATGGGTGCCTTGGCCTTCTGGGGCTGATCTGGCAGCAAGCGGCAGAGCAGTTGAAGTAAATATGTAAATGATAGCAGCACAGAATCTTGTTCCAAGCACATGTGATGCCAGGAATAGCTGGGAAGAGATGTAGGTCACTGGAGTCTCTACAGAGAAGGTGGGGACAAGGAAACATTGTATTGTGACCCTGTTTTTCCCAAGAGATTGGTTATGGTCTCAAGAAATGTTAAACAGGTAATAATAGAGATCATGCCTTCTAGTTACCTAATTACATACAGTTCTCTCCACACTCTGGTTTGTTGCTTAAGAGAAAAAAAAATCTGTTCCTTTCTCTTAAAAATTCTAGAATAAACATTTTTTTAAAAGAGCCATTTATTTATTTATTTGACAGACAGAGATCACAAGTAGGCAGAGAGAGAGGAAGGGAAGCAGGCTCCCTGCCGAGCAGCGAGCCTGATGCGGGGCTTGATCCCAGGACCCCAGGACCATGAACTGAGCTGAAGGCAGAGGCCTTAGCCCACTTAGCCCACTTAGCGCCCCTAGAATAAACATTTTAAACACAAAAGTCCCTGGGTGCCTGGGTGGCCCAGTCGGTTAGGCATCCAACTCTTGGTTTTGGCTCAGATTGTGATCTCAGGATCATGAGATGAAGCCCTGTGTAGGGCTCCATGCTGAATGTGGAGTCTGCTTAAGACTCTGGCTCTTTTTCTCTCTGCCCCTCCCCTCTGTGCTCCCTCTCTCACTCGCTCTTTTAAATAAAAAAATAAATCTTCTAAAAATAAAAACAAAAGGTCCTACTTTATTATTTCCCCAAATTACCCTGGAAGCCTTGGAACTCCTCTGCTATTTTATGCTCAAAGGCTTATGCCAACAACCACCAAAACCTTGGCTTCCTTCATCACACTGCATAGGTCTGCTTTGGCCTCCAAAGCCAGGGAAGAGTCCTTAGATTTGCGCTCATTTGGGTCTGTTGTTGTGTATACGGAGCCATACACATTGCCTCTGGCCATGCAGGTTGTGCTCCCCAGGACCCTAACCCCTGCCATAACCCAGGCTGTGGTGTGGATCATGAGCCCTGAGGTTGTACCGCATCAGAGTCCTGGGTCACAGCGTATGGTCTGCAACTTCTCTTGCGGTTTTCGTGTTTTAGATAAAGCTTCAAAGTCAAAGACATTGGGTGATAAGGGCTCCAACATTTTAAAGTGATTTGAGACTACCCTGTAAGCTTTCTAAAAGATGCAGGAAAATGGTGACCACCTCCTCAGCCCCTCCTGGCTATATAAGATGGGCCAACTGAAAATCCTGTGCGAAGGCCCCAGGGTCCTGCTACAAGAGGATTGTGCTGTCACATTCACTGGGTGCAGGCTTCCTGAGCTTTAGGAACTCTGGGTCTGCCTCCCAGAGTTGGGAGGGAGTCCTTGGAGTATCCCCAGGAGTTTGGGGATGAAGCGTAAAGATAGGAGGCTAACCAAAGCACCCCACAATGGCAAAGCAAACAGGGAAGGAATAGGGGACCAGCTTGCACTCCTGGCATTTGGAGGGACAAGGATGCAAGACTTTCCCATGCAACAAGAAGATGCTGCAGAAGCAAGCCAGGCTGAACTTTGCTGGAGGGCTCCTGCTCACCAGGGTCCCCAGGAGGGCAAGGGGCTCCAGCTTGCCGAGTGGGGTATACCACCAGCTGCAGAAGTGGAGAGGGGCGGGTTCCACAGGGAACCCCAGCCAAGGAAAGGGACCGCTATATGCACCCTGATCCCAATGCCCCTATCCTGCCCCAAACTGCACAAGGCAGGTGTGGAAGGAAGCTGGTCCTGGAGCACAACCTTGGGAAAGGAGGGAAGCTCTGAGGCTGATGTGAGATGGAAGCTGTGAAGACTTGGTTAGATTTTTTTTTTTTAATACTTGAGAGTACTTGGGAAAGGAACTAGAAAGCTGTGGAATCTGCAGGAATTTCATTAAGGATCACATTTAAGCCCTTTCCTGAACTCTTACCTATCTTACTGAACACAGTCTATTTAAAATACTGGTTGCAAATATTTTAACAATTCCCTTTATTAGCTACTCCAAACTTAACGCCTTGCATCTTCATTCGTAGTAGATTTTACTTTGCAGAAAAAAAGAGGACTTGGTGGTGGTAGGGGCAGCAGTGGGCTTTCTAACTGGTCAGAACCCTGCCTGGACTCACACATTCACCTCTTCCTGCTGAAGGCATCCACAATATATTGCTGAAGAGTTTCGCTTTGTTTTCTCTTTCTTTTTTTTGAACTGCCCTTACTACCTGAAAGCAGAGCTTCCCAAAGAATCCATTAGTTATAAATCGGTCCCGTCTCCAGGAATTTAGCAACCACAAAAGATAGACTCCTATCACTGGAGAGGAGAATTTGGCTCAGGAATAAGCAATCACCTAAACAGACATTTTGACAAAATTGCCATTTATCTTTTCCTAAAAGTCATTTGTTTTCTTAGGGCGCCCTTCTCCCCACCCCCTTCTCTTATTAAGATGGTATATAAATCCAAATTCTGCCTCCTTGAGTCCTATTTTTCTGTGAATTCCTGTGTGAGTATGTGAATAAAAATCTTTTTTGCTAATCTGTCTTTTTGGCAGTTTAATTTGCAAGCCCCCATGAAAAGGACTGGAGAGGGTAGGGGAAAAGTTTTTCCTCCTTGACACTGCATTAATCTTACTGCTTTTCTCCTATAGCAGGAGAAGAGGCATTTTCCTTACTCAAAGCCAGTAACTTCACCTGTGTTCAGGATCCACCCCACTCCTTACTCCCCCTGCCATTCCTTAGGGACTTTGCCCAACTTATTATTTTTTAAGTAAACTTTTTATTCTTTTTTTTTTTTTAAAGATTTTATTTTATTTATTTGACAGAGAGAGAGCCAGAGCCAGAGAGGGAACACAGCAGAGGGAGTGGGAGACGGAGAAGCAGGCTCCCTGCGGAGCAGTGAGCCGGATGTGGGGCTCGATCCCAGGACCCTGGGATCATGACCTGAGCCGAAGGCAGACGCTTAACGACTGAGCCACCCAGGCGCCCCTAAACTTTTTATTCTAAAGTACTCTAAAGTATTGGGTTTACAGAAAAGTTGGCAAGACAGTGCAGACTGTTTCTATGTATCCCTTAACCAGTGTCCCCTGCTACTGATGGCATCTTACATCACCATTAGACCTTTGCCAAAACTAAGGAACCAGCATGACTATTTACTACAGCTAAGGAACCAACATCAACCAAACTCCACAGTTTATTTGGATTTCCCTACTTTTTCTCTAATGCTCTTTTTCTTTCTTTTTTTTAAGATTTTTTTTTTTTTTTTTTTTTTTTTTGGACAGAGAGAACATAAGCAGGGGGAGTGGCAAGCGGAAGGAGAGGGAGAAGCAGGCTCCCTGCAGAGCAGGGGAAGCCCGCCCGATATGGGACTTGATCCCAGGACTCCGGGATCATGACCTGAGCCCAAGGCAGTGGCTTAACCAACTGAGCCACCCAGGCACCCTCTAATGCTCTTTTCTGCACCAGGATCCTATCTGGATATATTACACTTATTTGTCATATCTCCTAGCATCTTCTGGCCTATACCAGTTTTTCAGACTTTCCTTGTTTTTGATGACTTTGACAGTGTTGAAGAGTGCTAGTCTGTCCCTCAATTGGGATTTGTATGATGTTATTCTCTTGGTTAGTCTGGGATTAATGGGTTTTGGAGAGGAGGACCACGGAGGTGAAGTACCCTTCTCATCACATCGTATTAAGGGTACATATTATCGACATACCACGGTTGATGTTAACTTGACCATCTGGCTGAGGTGGTGGTTGTTAGGTTTTTCCATGTAAAGTTACTCTTTCCATCTCCCCATTCCAGACACTATTTTTTTGGAAGCACAGCCAACATTCAAAGTATGTGGAATGAAGCTCTACTTTGGAGGCAGGAGGGTCTACATAAATTAGTTGAAATTCTTCTATGTGAGAGATAGGTCTTGTCTTCCCTATTTATTTTTTCAATCACTTATATCAGTATGGGTGGTGGATATTTACTTTATATTTTGTTATAATCTAGTATTATGTTATTTATTTTGTTGATCCCATTGTTCCAGCTTTGACTACTGGCAGTTCTTTCAGGCTGGTGCCTGTGTCCTTGTGGTAGTTGCTTTTGTATCTTTGTTGTTCTTCAGCACTTCTTTGCTTTCTAGCCGTACAAGATACCCCTAGTTCACCTTGTGTATTTCCTGCCCTCAGCCATTTCTCCACGGAGCCATGGTTCCTTTCATTCAGAAACCAAGATCTGGGTGCTGGGCGTGCTTCTTATCCATTTACTTCTCTCTCTCTTTCTTATTCCTTCATCTTCGTCTGCTCCCTCTCTACGGGTTGTTTCTCCTTAGCTGCTAAGGTAAGACCGTATTCAAGTTCTTCCCTCATTCATCCTTTCCTATCCATGTCCCCCACTGGCAAGCTCCCTAGTTCTCTTTTCATTTCCATTCAAGCTCATGGCATGGTCACATTTTATATGAATTTGAAAATGTAACATGAGAGATTAATAAAGTGTCAACTCCTGTGCAAAATATGAAATGCATGCAAATATGAAAAATGGTCAGGTACAGCACTTCAGAGCTATGCCATCGCCACAGGAGTGGGCCGAACAGACATCGCCGACACTGACGGAGCACCCAGAGTGGGCGGCTCTCCCAAGTCCAACTCCTGATAGTCTACGATGTGGGCATTTGCTGTCCTCCCTGTTTCACAGGTGAAGAAACATGCAGAATCTCAGTGATATATTCAAGGTGACACATCTAGGAAGTGACAGACAAGGGATCTAAGCCTCAGCAGTTGGAACCCATCTTCTTCACTCCTCCACACAAGGCACCCATTCCCCTTTGTCAGTAAGAACACCACTGTTGTTAACTCGTGTCAGAAATTTGGAGAGTGACTTTCGTGACTGGTTTTCTATTGCTGCTATGACGAATTCTCACAAACATGGTGGCTTAACACAGCAAACTTACTCTATTGCAGTCCAGAGGTCTGATACAGTCTGGTACAGGTGCAGGAAGTCTGGAGTTCATTTTCACTGGACTAAAGTCAGGTTGTCAGCAGGATGGGTTCCTTCTAGAGGCTCTGAGGGGGGAATCTGTTTCCTTGTCTTTTTCACCTTCTAGTGGCTCTCTGTATTCTTTGGCTTCCTCCATCTTCAAAGTGACACCCCAGCCTTCCTGTCTGTCACCACACTGCTGCCTTCTCTGACTCCTCCTGCATCTCTCTAACTGGAAGCTGTGATAATGTTGGGCCCACCTGGAAAATCCTGAATAGTCTTCCCATTTCAAGATCCTTAATTTTATCACACGTGCTAAATCCCTTTTGCTAGATAAGGTGTCCTTCACAGGTTCTGGGCATTTTATCATGGATAATGTCAGAGGCACTACTCAGCCCATCACAGTGACTACTGGTTGTTTTTTTGTTTTGTTTTGTTTTTAATTCACTGATAGAATAATGTAATTCTCTTTTCCTAGCCTACAAATGTCATCTAAACATTTGTTCAATGATGTAACTAGTATGAGAACTGGAGGAAAACAACACATTCAAAACAATAATATTGGAATGCAAGTTTCACGTAATAAGGTATGGAAAGGGCTGTTAGAATAAGAAAGATAAATCTTTTAAGAAATAAAACCAACATAGTGTGGGGGGAAAAAACCGGGGGCCTCGCTGGTGTTCTGGGAAGGAACATGCATCTGTGGTATGCCCTTAAGTTGTGGATTATTTAAGGTCCTTGTATAAATTGGAACCACCTTGTTCTTCAAAATATAGCCTGCCTTCTTTACACCCCGCTCACTCCTCAAATCACTGCAGTCTGCCCCACGACTTTACAGAAATTTCTCTTGCTGAGGTCACCAATGGCTGCCAACTGACAAATCCAAATAACATTTTTCTCTCTCTTTTGATTTCCTTTGGCATTTAAAACTATTGACCAGGAGTGCCTGGGTGGCTCAGTGGTGAAGCATCTGCCTGCAGCTCAGGTCGTGATCCCAGGGTCCTGGGATTGAGCCCTGCATCAGGCTCCCTGCTCAGCGGGAAGCCTGCTTCTCCCTCTCCCGGTCCCCCTGCTTGTGTTCCCTCTCCTGCTGTCTCTCTCTGTCAAATAAATAGATAAAATATTTAAAAAGAAAAGAAAAGAAAAAGAAAACTACTGACCGCTGCTCATACTTGAAAATTTTTCCTCTCTTAGCTTTGGTATCACCCTTCTGTTTTTCTGTCTACCTTTGTGGTTCAGTTTCCTCCATGGCTTTTTACCCCCTACCTATCCTTTAAATGTTGTCATTCCCAAAAGATTTTGTAAGTGCTCCTCTTAGTCTACATTCTCTTCCTCTGATTTCATCTATGTCCAGGACTCACTGATGACTTCTCTCTACCAGCAGTCAAGACTTCTCTCCTGATTCATGCTGCTAATGGCCATCTGGACAACTTCATTTCGACCGCCCACAGGTGGGCACAAGAAAGACATTTTGAACTACTGTGGCTGTTTCACTCAATGTTTTTGATCACATATTTTAACTGGGCTAATATTGATGAACTTTCGTCGAGAAACTCCATTCAGCAACTCCATTAAGCCAATTTAATTTTTGATCAATTTCCTCTGCAATATATTTCCATTTTGTTGTAATTATTTTCATTGGGATCCAGTTTCTTCTATATGTTTTATAATGGAGACTTAGTCAATTTTTGGTTCATTTCAAATTTTACCAAAGTATCTTCTGCTACTAAGTTCTCTTGTGGCTACTATACCTATAAAATTCAAATTTCCTGGTCAAAAATTTCGATTTAAACTTTGTCAAAATTTCATTCTTTCCACCAATTTTTAATGATGTATGGTTTTAGCAGATTTGAATTTAACTTGAACTGAGTATTTCTACCAGTAATATTCATTATAAACTGAATAAAGTTCGACAGTTTATATTTAATTTTTTGTTCCTCTGTGAGAAAACTGTCATCAATTTCCCTCTGATAACTTAAGGTTTCTCTGAAGAGTAAAAACAGAGTCTGTCCTTGAGGTCAAAGGTCCTGCTCAAAAACAGGATGTTCCTGGGGAGATCCGGTAAAAATACCAATTTCTCCATAAGTGACTTGGCAAATTCCCTATCTAGTGATGATCTTGGTCCCAAAACCTTGGTGCTAGAGAAGTGGGCCACTTTCTATAGAGAATATTTGCACTCCTTTTGGGCCTCTGGGCTAAGCTTACATAAAAGCAGGTTGAATTACTTGTCTTCTTCCATATAGATTGAGATGCTAACTGAAGCCCTCTAGATCTTACTACCCCAATACAAGAAGAGGTTAACTCAAGGAAAAATTATTAAGGTGGAAGGAAAAAGATCTTTGTCTCCAAATCCGAAGGAAAGTTCTAAATCATCTGCTCGTGGCCTTTCTCTGGGTCTCACTCTGGCACTTCTCACTTGGTTCTCAATTAGGGAGTGATCTAAGGACACCTCCTCCCTGGCTGGTCTCTTATTAACCAGTCTCGGGGTTGGCAAAAATGAGCCACAAAAGGGTGAATGCAAACGATAACACCCTGTGGGAGCTGGAGCTGCTAAGTTTGGCTCTCCCTACAAGAAAGACAGAGCTAAGTCACTGAAGGTGAATCTGTCTGCATTTGCAGAAGGCTCGCATTCCTGCGTCTACCTCAGTAGGAATGATGCTTCCCCCAGAGCAGTCCAAGTCACAGACAAGGAGGACTGTATTCTTGGTTAACGATAACTTGAAACAGAAAAAGCACAGGAACTTCACACTGTAGAATGAGGTGGGGCATATATTTAAAGATAGACAAATCAGATCTTAGATGAATCTTTAGTAAAAGGAGGCAATTTTGACTTTACTCATGTATATTATACCAGAACTCTCTGGATCCCTGGGTCTTCTGTGAACACCATTACCAGCTTGAACTTGGACCTGAACTCAGCCCTCTACCACTTCTCCCTGAATGATGGAGGTCAAAACTCATTAAAGCCCAAATATTACTGTTATTTTATCAAATTTGGAGAGGAAATAAGCAGGCAGGTTCTCTCCCACACTATGGATTTTAAGATTCATAGGTATAATTCATTTCTCCCCAAGACTTTTCTTGGCATGTGTACTTTGTGTACTTTTAAATTTTATTTTAATTCCAGTATAATTAATGTACAATGTTATTAGTGTCAAGTGTATAATACAGGGATTCAGTAATTCTATCCATTACTCAGTGCTCATCAAGTTAAGTGTACTCTTAATCTCCTTCACCTAGTCATCCATTTTGCCACCTACCTTCCCTCTGGTAACCACCAGTTAATTCTCTATAGTTAACAGTCTGGGTTTTTTTGTTTGTCATTTCCAAGACTTCTCTCTTTGTTATGTTAATGATGGTCTCTCTTAAGGGGGATTTTTTGTTTGTTTGTTTTTAAAGACTGAATTCTGGGGGCACCTGGGTGGCTCAGTTAAGTGCCTGCCTTCGGCTCAGGTCATGATCTCAGGGTTCTGGGATCAAGCCCCATGTAGGGCTCTCGGCCCAGCAGGGAGCCTGCTTCTCCCTCTCCCTCTGCCTGACATTCTGCCTGCTTATGCTTGCTCTCTTTCACTCTGTCAAATTAAGTAAGTAAATAAATAAAATCTTTAAAAAAAAGACTAAATACTGATGCAAATCATATTCAGATTAACATATTTTAGGAGCTCACAGTAAAGTTTACAATAGTACAATAGCAGGGAGCTCTTTGGTTTCCTTGCCTCAGTCTGTATGGCCCCGCTATCTTTTATTATTCCATTTATGTCTCCATATAACATCTAGAAGGAAAAGTAGGTCTCAGGAAGTAACAATGTTGGCATTGGAAACCAACCAACCAGCCAGCCAGCCAGCCAGCCAGCCAACCAACCAACCAACCAACTAGAGGTTCTTTGAAACTTAAAAACACAAAATTAGGCTTGGTACTATAAAAGGCACTCATGGAACCCTTCAATCCTAGGAAGATCTGACTTAAGAAATAATACAAAATATAAATCATTTACTTTTATTAGGTCCATTTTAATAAAGTGTATAAGAGTTTACAACTCAAAACAATTATTCATAAAAACTATCCGATACATAAGATAGATCACACGAAGAGTGCAATAACATAAATCCAATAGTCTGCAAATAAGAGGTATCGCAAAAACTGTTAAGATTGACTTTATAAATGTCTTTTTCCCTTCCTTTCCCATGTTCACAGCCCTTAAGATTGTGTGCACGTATGGTTTCCTGGGGTCTGATGACCGCAGTATTCCTTATAGCTGGGTCGACTCCCTCATTCAGTCAACTCAAAATGTCTTGTCAGCAGAGTTCACCTCTTTTCCATGGAAGGAACATTGTCCTTGGCCATCATTTGGTTTCTGTGCCCTAACAAATGACAGCACTTTCTCTTTCAAAGGAACATCTTACAGGCCTTGTGCTGTTCTGGTCACTATTGCCAGTCCAACACCACACATGAGCCAGGGATTCAAGTCAAACCCTACTGAATGGCATCCTTGTGGATGAGAAAAGCATGCTTACTGTGAAAACAGGCTAAGGCAATGGCTGATTTTGCCCACCTTTATCTAGAACAACTCCAGTTCTCTGAGTTGTTGGCAAATGGGGCTGAATTCACTCAAGCCAACTGCCTACTGTTACCACGTGGTATTCTTTGGATGCCTTCATAAGGAGGCCTTAACACCATGGCAGAAAGCATGAGGACATGGACACACGGACACACACACACACACACACACACACACACCCTCTCCATTCACAATCCTCAAATAGGAGTCTTTGATAGACCCAGAGAATACAACTGTTTTGCCATTTCAGAGTGAAAAGGCTACAATGTCTTCGCTCACTCCCAAAGTCTCACTTTATAACTGACATTGTTAAAAACCATTTCTGCAAAAAAAACCACAAAAGCCATTTCTGCAATTCCTTGCCAAAAGGAATCAAACAGATCCCTTTAACATGTATAAACAGTTCTAGCATAATGCAATGGAGAGAACTTTGACTTGATTTCAAGAACATTACTATAAACTCTGAACAGTGTCACCCATACTGAGACTGCCGGGAAGTAGCTCGGACTAAATTTCTTACATAATTACAAGTTCTGGGAATACTAAACTAAGCCGCCGGTGTGCTGGTTAACAGGTATTTTTACAAGCTATTCCAGAGTCCTTTCATACCTAAACTTAACCCCTGCATTCTGGGGCACATTGGGCCTAGGTTAGATCATGATGGAGAGATGCCTTTGGGTTGTGTCTCCAGGGTAAGGCTGGACTTCTGCCAACTTTTCTTCGTCTGTTCTTCTGGTCCATAAGAAATGGGGAAGGTGAGCCATTTCACTCTTATTTGGGATTATTCCAGTGTGGTGAGATTACCATAGGTTAAGCTGAAACTTGGGCAGAAACTGTTTACAATAACAAGGCACATAAAAATTGACACGATCGTCCAGTCATACCTCTCATCGTTCATTTATTGGTATGGTTGTAGTAGGGGAATGTTAGATGGGGAAATGAAGTGGGAACAGGAACAAGGAAGGTGAGCCAGAAAGACCTGCTGGAGTAGAGAAGCAGCAGGAAAGAGCTGTGTCTGGCAGTGTTTTAGTGGTGGGATGTTGGAGACCACATGAGAGGTCCATTTCCTAATAAAGGTCAAGGTACAAATGAGGCAGGGAGGACCAGGAAGTGAGAGAGCAAGGCGGCACCTGGGGAATCAAGACACTGCCAGTGTGGGTTCTCACATCTAAACTGAGGCAGCTAGTTGTTTTCAGCAACCTAGAAGACTTGTTCTGTAGCAGAACACAGGAACAATTCCCAAACAGATACCACTTTTTTTTTTTTTTTAAATTTTGAAGCATCTTGAAATCTTTAAGTGAACTTCACAAGTCTGCAAGTGTGCTGATGGTTTAAAAAAACAAAACAAAAAACAAGTAGTTGTTGACTAAGGCATTGGAAAATGAAGAATTTAAAGTACATGATTCCATTTAAAATCCTCATGTTTACTCCATCAGGCAGGATTGGATTAGAACCCAGGGGTGACTCTGGGCATTTACAAAGTGCTTCTACCTCTTTAGAAGCTGCAGTCTTTCCAGCAGCAATCCTACATACCTTTTATCAAAATGATCTGAGTTTCAAATTTCTCAGATAAGACTGCGTCTATATGGCCAGCAGCTATTCCAGAGTTGATTGGTATGTGTTCTCCAACTTCAATTCCAAAGACACAGCCGATAATAACATTTTTCCTTATTAAAGGCACCCAAGTTGACTCCATTTTAAGTTGTATCCTTCCTGCTAGAGAATGAGTTGGATCTCACCCTTCTGCAGTTTCCTATAAAATCCTATTTGATAAAATGCATACATATTATATGACGTATGTTCTGATGATTTTTCTTTATCAGCATGATTGAATTTGTATTGTCAGGTCACTCTGGTGATTACATTTAAGTAAAACTGAAATCTGCTACTTTATGAGTCGCTGAAATGTCCACCCAATAATTTGAAACACTGATGGACCTGTACTCTAAAACTTACTAAATAAATAGTGGGCCAAAAAGATGTTGGTATTTTCTTGAAAATTTCAAGAAATGTTGGCTGCCAAATTAAACTCAGACCTAACATGGGCATGTGGACATGTACACACATCTACACATACCAAATTTTCAACTCAATAATTATGGAGCCCAAAATGACATTGAATTTATGACCTAGATTCACTGAGGTTCTGCCCAGCATCTGCTTCTGCATCAAGTTTTTGTTCATTCCATCTCCCAATCTAACAAGGACTGGGAGCCTAACAGGCTGTATGTGAGCTCAAGGTGAGTATTTTCCACCACACATAATATAACTCCATTAATTCAATAGTGCCTGTTAGTCATTTAACGCAGACTCTTTAAAAGAGTTCATCAGTGCATGTTGTGGGTTCAATGCTTTGTATCTAAAATAGATTCTGACTCATTGCCCTCCACTGAAATGAAAAGTCACAAGTTCTTGCATTTCCTATCAGATGTGTAAAGCAAATAACATATAAAAATAAAAGGTGTAGTAGCATTTTGCTGGCTATATATCTTCTTTTTCTCTGTAATGTTAACCTGTTGCAGTATTAGTTGTTGGAAACATGCATTTGCTACTAATTCAAAGCACCCTGAGTGCCCCTAATTCCCTTAACACTAAATTTTCTAGAATTCCAGATTCAGGATGGCCTCTGGCAAGAATATTTTATCTTTAAATGATGCATTTACCCTATATGATCCAAAGATCAGTGCAGAATTTACTAGTTATTGGCTGACAATTAATGTAATATAGTCAAAAGTTTTCATGCATCACTCAGTAAGAACACAAGCAATTTGCATGTATTTATGTTCACTTCTATTCAAAGAATGTATTTAGAGTCCCTACCCATCATACTCTCCAGTGAGAATAAAAAAGGGTTACAAGTCCATGCTTGACAAATGATTCAATGATGTGATAAAATCACCATGATTTTATTGATTTTACCTCAAGAGCTAAAATGGCTGCTTGATTAGTTAGAAGTGATTAAATAACCAAAGGAAAGACATTTTGCAGGGCTATTACAGAGGTGATCCTGAATATTTGGTAGAGGGAATGAGAATGACCTTCCACTTGAAGAGTTCCTGACTGGGGGTGAGAACTCTCCCTGAATATTCTTATCCTCTTAGCTCCTGCCTTGGAGGGCTTTACTTGATAATGGCCAAGGGAAGAGGCTGGGATGCAAAGTTCCATATGTGTTAGCCCAAACTATTTATTCAACTGGAGAGAGGATTTTGCATCCACCGTTACACAAAAGAAATCAGAAATCATCACGAGGAGAAAAGCAGAAGGGACATTTAACATTCATCAAAGTGAAAGACTGGAGTGGTTGAAACCTCAGGTGTAAAGCCATCGCCAGTAGCCCTGATCCAGTGCCAAGTATTTTTCTTTTCACCTGGATGTTTGAAATAGGTGGAGACCAAACTAGAAAATGTCTTGAGAAGTTGCTGTTCATATTCTACCCCCAAGATTCCTGAATTTCAAATTTAAAGTATACAACACCTATTCAACTGCAATAGAGTTTGGCATTCTGGCTTGATTCTTGGATGAATTTCCAACTCTTAAATCATTCATCTGTTTTGGTAAGCAACTCTCACAACTTCTCCAGCTAATGGAGACATCACTGACATCGATTACAAGTCAATGAAAGCTTTCAGGCTGAAACACGGTGCAGCAGCTCTTTCCATTAAGTTGAACTTCCTCAGCACAGATCTTCCCATTGAGACAAAAGTTTCACCTTAAGGCACTAATAATAACGGGTATGGAAAGAGCCGGGAATGAGTCAGATCTTTCCAGAAATAGATGACATTTCAAAAACACAAGTCAGTCACCTATCTGGCCTACTTTAACATCTACAGAGGACGGGAAATTGAAAGATTTTCATGGATAGTTGATTAAGCTCTTTTCTCTCAAACTGATTTACATGTCTCAGATTTATTTTTCCTCAAGAGGCAGTGGAGAAGGGTAGCAAGGAATTGGAAAACACAAACAAGTATGCAACTCTAATTTGTAGCCTAGTCTCATGATTAATTCTAGGACAGCCTCGAGTGCTCAGACCTTAGGTTTTTAAGTACTTTAAAATATTACTAAGACCACATATCCAATGGTTCGAATTGGGACAAGATGCTCTTTTCTATTGTTCTGGGAGGGAAAAAGAAATCATAATTTTTTAAAACCATGTAAATGGAATTTGTTAAGAGCAAATAGCAAATTTTGGAGGAAAACATCTACTCCGTGAAACCTCAGTTTCAGCAGGATTCTCCTACACCTTCCAATGGATTTGATTTTGCCACAAGACAGAACTAAATAAAAACGGGGCTCAAATCAGTTAGGTCAGGAGACAAATGCCAGTAAATGAGTGGTTGTGGAGGTAGGCATAGTGAGACAGGATTTACCTATAGGAAAAATGCTCCCTGTACGCGCGCCAAAACACACACGCGCACACACGCATACCTGTGCACTCAGAGTGATTTAAAAAGCATGGGTGTGGGCAGGCTCAATACTGTTCAACATGAGCACAGATATCTCATCTATTCGAGTTTCTACATAGGAAAGGATCTGATGCAGGTCACACACCCATAAACACTCATGTGTGAGAGGCTAGCCCGGCTCACAAAGACTCAAACGGATCCAGAGAATCCTTTGCAGAGCTGCTGGTTTTACAGGAATGATTAGTATCTGCAGGATTACACTTCCTCTTCATTTGCAGGATTTTTATCTTGGATTTCTTTCCATAAATATCCCCTTTGCAAGAGCATTAAGTCGAGTCCTGAAGGGACTAATCTTGAGTCCTCAACGGACAAGACTCAGAGCAGGAAGTGCAGGAAAAAAAAATTCGCAGTAACATGGCCCCTCTAGGGTTGGGGTGAAGTTATTTCTGGATTTAAACAGTCTTGGGGCCAAAAAAGACAGCAGAGTTCTGGGTGGAGGTGGAGACGGAAATGCCTGGAAGTCCAGAAATCAATACAAACAAAAGAAATGAGCATAACTTAAAGGGGTTTCAACTGAGTATCACTGCCACTGAGTTCGTTGCCCGCAGGAATCCTGCTCGGACGTGGGGAACTGAGAGATAATAACTGGTGCACTTCTTCTGAGACAGGCTCAGCTGGGAGTGATATGATGAGTACTGAGGGTGCGGTAAAGACAGAGGCTTGAAGGCTCAGATAGCGCTCCTAAGGTTTCTGCTTGCCTGATTTGGAAGGAAAGGGTGCTAAAGCAAATGGATCCACCGCTGGCAGCTCCGTAGTCCTGGAGGAAAGGGATGTGATGGAAACAGAGCCAGCTATGGACTGTCTGTTGGTCTGGGAAACAATCTTGTAGGCAGCAATGGGCTGGGCTTCTGGACTTAGCTCATCTTCTGGGCTATAGTGACGGGAATATTTGGATAAAGACTGGGGGCGGAATGGTTTGCCGGCCACAGGGCCCGAGATAGCTTCTTTCTGGGGCTGAGGTCCTTTGTTTCTGTCATTAGGATGGCCCCCCGATTCCAGGGAGGATCCCCTGGGAGAGATGCTGTCAAGATGGTCTGCCGCTTGTACAGAATGGGAGGGGAGGTTAGACTGCTGGACAAAAGCAGCCACGGGGTACTGAGCTCGGACAGGGGCATACACTGCTCTCTCAAGGCCTGGGAGCAGAGGGACATCATCAGTCTGACTGAGGAGACTGGCCTGCACAGGCAACTCCTGGGGGGCGCTCTGGGCAACTGTTAACTCCTCCACGTTCTTCTTCTTGGTAAAAGGAGCTCTCAAGAACACGTCTGCTTCCTCTGGCTGGGAAGGAGCCACACTGCCCTTGGAGACAAACGGGGCTTTGGAGAAAATATCCAAATCATCAGCTGGAACTCTTGAGCTCCTGAAAGGGGCTGTGGCAAAAACATCTGGCTCCCCAAGACCATCCGTGGCTGGCTGTGGGAGGGCCTGGAACTGGTTCTTTCGGCCGCCCTGGCCTGCCTTTGCTTGCTCAGTGGAGATTTCATGCTGAGCGAATGGAAGAGCTCCCTCCAGCTTCCCCTGGGGAGGCTTGCAGCTCTCATCCTCTTCTTCAGACTCCATGAGGAGAGGTCGAGACCCACTGCAGTCCAGCATGTCCCCCTCGAGATCAGTCCCTTCCTCTTCACTGCTGTGGAATGAACTGTTGCTTGAAGGGCCATCTCGGGCCAAGTAGTCCGATTCTAAATTGTTCTGCGTTTTCGTGCCAGGTACCCTGGAGGGGTCTGGATACAGGGGAAGGCCTTTAACGCCCGCTGAGTCTTTAAAGTGCTCTACAGTTATTACAGGACAGGGATTGGGCTCTCTCTGGAGACCTAGAAAAGCATAGAATGCAGAATTAATGCACAGATCAGATCAGCTCTCCTAGGAACATTTAAAATGGTCAACCCATGGCAGAAACATTGTGGGACCAAATAAACAAAGGTTGAAATGGAAAAGGAAAAACAGAAAAATAAAAGTCAGGCAAGGACACGGCACACAAACTGGAACACAAGCAGTCACTGTCTCACATTTTGGAACATGATAGGCACAATGTACAGGAAAGGAGGTGAAGATGTTAGGCACACAGACATTCAGCATAACTACACGAGGCTCCTACTCGCGGGGCCAGGCACAGCCAGCTGCTCTACCTGACGCTGGCTCAGGACGGAATGAAAACAAACCCGGTCGCTCAGCTCCACATATACCATGGAAGTTCTGGATCATGCAGAAATACTGTCTGGGGACAAATGCAACTAAGTATCTGACAAGTGGTCATCTGCTCCACACTGCCTGTTTCTGAGGACAGATTCTCAATCCCAAACCACACCCCCCCATCCCTACCCCCAAGAGCAGCAGAGCACGGCTGCTTGATAAATGCAAGATTTACATCAGAAGCACTATTCAAAGAGCACAGGAGTGCCCCAAATGCCAACACTGAAGGTGCCTTCCAAGGGGAGGAGACATAATAAAAAATCATATTAAATAAGTCACCTACAGCTGGAGTTGGTGCGGAATTTTGTTTTCAGTCTTCTCAGTTAGGGAAGATCTCCTCTGCTTAAATGAATCTATTATAAAGTTCTTTAAGCAGAAGGAGTAAAATACATGGGTTAACTGCAGAAATATTTGCAAACGCTAATACACTAGTCTACTTCTAGCTAGATGGACGTGCCTCAGGGCGCTCTGGCTTTTAAAATCAAATAGACAATTATCAGAATGCAAGAGAGCTTACCTTCCAAGAAATATTAGCAGGTTAGAAGTATGTCATTGGGCACATGTTAGCAAGAGGGCAGGAAAAAGGCATATGTAACTAAGCAAGAAGAATCCAGAGAAAGGGTGGTTGGGGGTAAAGAGAGCATTTCATCATGGGTTTCCCAACCCACCAGGCATTTGGTACAGTGGTTTGGATTCTGTAGATGCCCTGGAACCTCTGTACTGAGGTAATTCTATCAACCCCTCCCCATGTTACCCTCTCCCCTTCCAGGCAAATCATTAGCTAGTAGAAACTTCTGCTAACAGTTATCCCCTACCAAGGTTTCTGCTTGAATTAAGCACACAAAACACAGCAGAAGCGGCATCAAAATCAGTTTATTGGGAAACCAGTCACTTAGAGACATTACATTGTAAAGAGATGTTAGAGAGAGATCGGAACATTTTAGAAGATCCTGTACAAAAATACTATGTTTCTCGGAATGCTAGAACTTTTTAGCAATGCTTCTTTTTTAACAGCTCTGATCTTAAATACTGTTTCCGGAAACAAACAAAAAAAGGTGGGTGTCCCCCTCATTTTCTGAGTTTGAATGCATTCAGTGAATTTCCAGTTAGGAGTCTTTAAGTGAAATTCTGTACTGGTGCCAAACAGCTTTCTGAGTAGTGTTTGAAGAATATGATTTTGAAGAGGATACATTTTTTTTTTCTTGGTGTTGCGGCTTTGGTATGTGCACCCACGTGGCGATAGGAAAGCGTTAGTCAGCTGTTAGGAAGCAAATGGAACATCTTCTCTCTTGCAGTATATGTGGAGAGACATAATCCTAAACTCTCAGGCAAGTATAATGATATTAGTTCTGCCACCGTGATTCTTAGGCGGTGATTTCTGGGAGGAAATTCAAATGAAAAGGGGCAAAGAGGTTTTCCAAAATAAGATTTGTCCAGCAAAGGGGCATGGAAGCTCCCCTCCCCCAAGACTCCTTGAACCACGTTCTAACACAGACTCAGCTAGACAAAGTTTTCAGTTGCCAAAACTAAGACACAATTTCTCATCTGCCAAAAATACCCCCAGAGCTGACGTTATCAAGCTGGTTCTGTGGGAGAGCAAAATATCTTTTAGGGGAAACATGGTAAATTTAGTCAAGCCAATGACCAATTCTGGCACCATACCGATCAATAATGAAAACCGGACACTAGTTTGACTGGAGTTAGTGCTTTTGGGAAATTAAATTGAATTCAGTCAGATCTGTTTGTGTGCAGAGAACACCAAAAAGCAGCTGCCTACAGAATCGGGGGCACTCTGGATGCCTGCAATGTTGGGTTACATTTTGAGAACTATCAGGTACCAAGTGTAGGGGACCATATCTGGAGCTGGACAGGACAGAAGAGCATGCTTACCCTATCTAAATTACTTAAAAAGTGGGTTCTTGGACAACAGGAAACCTGCCAGATTGGCATATTCTAGGACCCTGATGGTAACAGGAAAACCATACCTAAAATTTCGAGAACTTTCAAAACCTCTCAAGCCCAGTCACAAAAACCCTGTGACATTGAGTTTGAAGGGGAATCTTGTTTCCTGTTCTTCAAAACAAGGCCAGACCTGTTTCTATTTTTCAGCATGAATCTGCCTCCTAAGGGTTAGAAAACTACATTTAAAGGATTTTCCTGAGAAGGCCAAGTCTCTTAACCTCTTCACTCTTTTTCGAGAAGGTGTACTGTGACTACAGCAGAGAGCAACCACTCTTCGCTACTCTCCCAAGCCGGGCGTTCTGGAGACCAAAGAATGCCAGTGGGTTTGGGAGAAACACAGACATCATACGCCCTCAGCACAAGACACAAAGTAGTCAAGGAGAGATCCTAAACAACTTACAAGCAGAAGATGGACATTAAATCTTGTTGGCAATTAGAGGTCTTTTTTGGAATATGAGTATGTATGTTCTTGTGAGGAAAGCATGTGTTTTCAAGGTGAACAATCCTTGTATATGAAAATGGCCTTGCCCTATCAGATAAACGTGTTTGAAACAGTCTGACTACTAGTATAGAAGGATTTGCACTACTTTAACCCCATGTCTTGGCCCCATTCCTCTGGCAACCAATAGCACGCACAGCAGATGCCCCAGGACCACACAGCTTAGTGAAGCCAGCCAGTTGTTCCTGAGGAGCGGGGGCCTTCAATCCAGGCCCTGGTCTCACAGGCTGCACGAGGGTCTTTCTTACCATGAAGCCTCAAGTAGGGCATTTGGTTCTTATCCCCTCAAACTGGGTTAGGTCTCTTTTCATTTTGGTTTAGCGCATTCAGTTAAACAAGAAGGCAGGACACCCCTCTTTTTCTTTCTGTCATGGAGGACTGTGTGCAAGGTGAAAGGTCAGCACACTTTTTAGGAGTTCTATGAGTCTATTTCAAGGCTCCAAATTCATGCAGATTCAGTCAGAGTTCATGTGCTTGACTGAGCAGGAAAGGGGTCCCCAAAACTCTTTGATGACCTGTTCACTAACGGCCTGTTAACTTTCAAAGCAACCCTAAGTGCTGAGTGATTCAGGGTACGTCTACTCTGGGCATTTTATCCGATGGACACAGTGAAGGGGTCATCAGAGTGCTTTCAAAAAAATCAGAACCTGAAGACTTAAATTCCAGGCTGGATAGTCTTCAGTGCGATATATCTTGCACAGCCAGAATTTTACTTTCCCCCATACCGTAAACTGAAATAACAGTTACAAACAGTATCGAAGACCTACTTCTTGCCCCAAACTGAAAACGAAGACTTGGGAGTACTGAGAAACCTTCACATATATTTGGCAAATAGAAAGCAAACTGTCCCTTCTCAAGAAGGTCAGAAATGCAGCACCAATTGAAATTCACACTCTCGGAACCGAATCAGGGAATTAAGGGATGGACATCAAATTAGTAATTGCCATGATCTTTCAGCTTAGATGATAAAATTAAGGGTTTGGTTCTACCCTACGCCGTGCAGTGGTTATTAAAGCTCAGGACTGGGGAACAGGGATTTGGTGGGCGCCAATGCGGGCCAGTGACGCTGCACTTCTCAAGGCAATGGAGCAATTAGAGAGATTTGTCCCTGGGCATCAAACTGCTGTTGCCAGCATCAAATGTTTAATTAAACCTGGGTATATTAAGGATCAAATTAGAGGAGGGCAGCTGCAAATCTCTGCTCCATTTGCAACCCCGAGTCTAGTCATACCAAATACAGGCTCACTCTGACAGCAAGGGGAAACCTCAGTAGCCACACTCAGTAAGTCACTCAACAATGGGTTCAAGTCCTTTTCGCACAAGTGCGTTTTCAGATCAGGAAAGCGGCAGTTACTGTAAGTTATTTACATCTGTGAACATCAGGCTCCCGTTTGAACAGATAAGTCTTTATTCCCCTGTATGTTTACATAATAGATTGTTTACAGACCCTTTTTTTTTAATACAATACTTGCGTAGCAATGTTTAAATTTCATATTTTTACTGTAGAAGGGAGCTTCGCGTACCTCTGTTTGCTCTGTCTTCTTGGGGAGGACATGGTAAAGACCTGTGGTACGTACGCATCCACGTGACGAGGCCATGTGCAGTAGGTGGAGGGAATACTCACAGGAAAGAGAGGAAAGTCAGGACACTACATCCAAATGAGGACAAGGAAAGTGTCTTCCATTCAAGCAACCGCACCGTTGGTAACTCTGCCTAAGTCAGCATTACCCAAAGAACCTCCCTCCTCCACCTTAGTGAAAGGAAACCCAGGATAAACAAAGAAGTATCTTGTTACAGATTATGTGAAAGGGAGGCCATCTGGGATTCATTTTGACTCAAGAAACCCAAGTACATCCAACTTCAGGAATATGACTAGGGTGGAAAATGAAAAGACTAACTTTGTGTTGGTAAAATTATAGTCTCTAGAGAGGAATAAAAGATAGCTTTGTATAATCTGGAGTGTTTCAGTAAAGATTTCATTTTAAATATCCCTCTGATAGTTTCTCTGTTCTGGCTGGCAGCCTCTAATTTGCTTAATTTTGTACTTTGGGCAATCTTGTCATTTTTTTGTCCCCAAACTCTTTTTAAGTTAGTGGCTACATGATCCTGGTAATGTTACAGCCAGAGAAATTTAAAGACTTCTGGAAATTTAGACAAACATCATCATGGGAGGCTTGACTTTGGCCCAAGGTATCTACAGTATGAATTTATGCAGCTGAACTCAGATCCCTCCACACTTCTGGGCTGAGGTCAACCCCAAAGGTCTCCTCCTTCCTCTAAAATTGCTGAAGGCAGACTGTTCCTGACCTAGAGAAAACTGTGTTAGTTCACATCAAAATGATCAATTACCTGCCAGGACAGCAGGAAAGAAAAGTATTATAAGCAAAACTAAAATCTCATCTTGAGAAAAACAGGTTCTTTTCTTGAGTATGTTCCCCTATAATTATTAGCAATCCAAGTTCTATAATTCTAATTCAGGAAGCGCCAAGTTCAATATCAAATGACACTGAACAAAGTGACAACCTCTTTCAGAGGTTATTTTAAAATCTGCATCTTTCCATTTTCTAAACCACTAAAGACAGGTGAAATTATGGCAGTTCCCTTATTCAGAATATTAAGGAAGTCAAGACTGATTGTTGTCACTTTCCATTATAAGGTCCTCTCTGGGAATTTTCTGTGGATTATTCTTTTTACTGTCTTCAATAGTAACCATATTTCATGGCGGGGGGTGATTTTGCTTTTTGGAAACAGCTAAATGTGACTCAGAACCAAGAGTTATGGGAAAAGATTAAGACAGAGAACATACTTCCGGCTGCTAAAAGCAATACTAATTAGATAATAATTCAAAGGATTTTCTTATACCTTATTACTGTCCTTGACAGTGTTTCTAAGGATGGGGGTGGTTTCAGAATTAACTTAAATGAAGGCAGCACCGTTAGAGTAGTATTAGCTTCCCAATTAAAACCAGATGCCTTTGAGGGGAACAACACTCACTGAGCGGCCAAAATTCTGACAGGTCTGCTAAAGAAATCATTAATTATGACTGTAGCTAAGACTGTCCATTTAAACCTTATCTCCTCCAAGTCCTGTGTTTTTACAAATACTGGGACTTAAATTCGGTGATCTAGTTATTTGAATGCTGTAAGGGGGGAAAAAAAAAAACTTGTGATGTGTTCTGGTATAGTTACCACTCTTGCACAGTTGGATTAAAGCAAATCAGAAACATATGCTTATAGTATCTGCCCATTTTTAAGTGCCAGATCACTGATTATATATTTTAAAAGAACTGCAGTCTTCTGATACTGTTTTGTTGAATAGGTAGGGCCATTAAAAAACAAAACAAAATGATACTTAGATACTTAAAAAAGAAAAAAATCTATGTCCCAAACTGTCCAATAATGTAGGCTTCTATTCAGATAACCAAGGAAGAGCCGCTCAAGTAGTAAAGGGCCATTATAATTCTCTAAAATGTAAATACTGCTCCAGTAACACTAAGAACTACAGAAGGGAACTAAAGAACATCAGGACTATACAGATCCTTCATAGTCCTTCCCAAGCATCATAATATGTAGGTAGAACGCTAGAACTCCATAAGCTTAAAGACCATCTAGTCCAAACTCATCACCATATACCTAAGGAACGACCGCTCTTAGAACTGGAGCACCTGCTGACAGCTACTTGGCCAGTGACTGGCAAAAGTCAGGGAGCGATCCCAGGGGGCCTGTCCTGCCCAAGCCTCTTCTCCCACGGCTCGGCCGTACGTCCCACACCTGTGAGATGAAGTGGAGGAACTATAGGCTGGTCTCTCTTAACTCACTTGCGGCTCAGTCTAGAGTTTCATGTGTCTCCCAATTATCAGACGCTGTAGTGTCTCTAGTGTCCTATCAATAAACCCTTTTAGCTCAGGGATGAAGCTATAAACTAACGGAGGTCCCATTTACTGAGTCACTCACATGGATTCCTAACTTAAAAGAAAAATAGTTCTCCCCTTTGAGGTCCTATTCCTAAAGAATAAACCCAAGATGATTTCATGTCATTATTTCCCTCAGACTTCCTCCATCCAGTCTAGTCTGTTCATTTTCATTAACAGTCTCCATTAAGCTTTCATGAGCCAGACGACTAGGGAATATATCTCAATGTGATTATGGGTAATACAAGAAAGGAACAATTTAGAGATACCGAATTTCTAAACTGTACTCTTCACTTCTTCAATTAAATCGAGAAACTAGATGTTCCATTATATTTCTAACATGTATATGTGTGAACAAAAATCAAATTGGAAAATATAGGCATAAAACATTGTTCTTATTTAAAAATAAACATTTCCTTCATTAGTTTATACATTCTTTCTATGTCCAGGAAAAAGAATACAGTTTCGATCTTCAGTAATACTCCTGTCCATAAAGGGGCAAACCGAGTCCCATTTTCACTGCTGTCCAATCATGGAGAGAGCTCATCAAGGACATCTTTTTTTATCTTCAGCAGGAAGGTTGTGCCTCCCTCAATTTTGGAAATGATCCATTATCCTAATAGAGGGCTTGACTTAGCTCATCTAATTTCAGCTGGCACAGGAAGTATTTAAAGTCAGAAGGAAGACTGAAAGATTCAGACTTTTCCTCCGATGCCTTTCAAAGGCTGTTCTCACCTTTCTGGGGTCAAAGCTTGACCTCCAAAGTGCCGTGTTTTGTAGGCCGTTGTTGCCTGCTCAATTTTCTTCCCCAACCCCCTTAAAGTGCAAACGTGTGGAAAAAGAAACAAAAGTACTAGATAGAGAAACAAACAAATGAGCTTGGAATTTTATTTGTACAAATCTGATCAATTAAGAGTTTCCCCTTCTGATCATGGAAAGTGGCACTCAAGGAAGAGAACCACAACGGGCTTCTCCGTGCCCACCTCATTTCAAAAGGGCTATTTTATAAAATTGTTTTCTATGGGAGGAAAAAAAAAATACACTCCAACGAGTAAGGACATATACAGAGGGTAACCATGAGGCATGTTGTCATGTCAGTGCAGGGTCCTTTATTTATTTTATGAACAATATTCTAAGGTTAGTGAGGAACTACGCTTTGTTTTGCTTTTTAATCTAGGAAGCCAAGGAAAACCAACTGGACATATATCATTGGCTGCATCCTTCGATTCAAACATCAGAGAGAAAGAAAGGTAAGTAGCCAGAATCAAATTGTGCCTAGCTTGTCAGCACACTTATTTCTGATTATCTGAAAATAAACAACATGCTTATTCTACAAAGACAGAGGACCTGCTGAAAGCTTATAGCAACACACAAGTCTACTCAAAATGATTCCATATGTTACACTGTAGGATTGCTGTGTAGTTATACAAGGGAAAGAGATCAAAACCCTGTACAGACACCTGATATCAGACTTGAAACGCCAAGTGGAAACAGAACTATTCAGCGTCTTCATTTATACACAATTTACAATATTTGATTCAAAATAAAAATCACAAGAAAAATACATCTGTTTCTGCTACAATTCCTTCCCCTCCCCCATCCACCCCCCAGTGAAAAGTCTTCTAATAAAAGGTATCATATTACCACCATTGTCTCATTTTGGTCTAATTCTGAGATCCCGGCTCAGGACAGTTAACATGAAAAGGAATGGCAATACTTGGGTTTTATATAACATACACATTTTATCCAAGGATCTCAAGTACTTGCAGTCACGTCTCCAGATCTGAGAAATCACGGTTCAATGGAAGCCAGAATGCTGGATGAATGCTGGGCAGGTTGCATGGGGTGTGAAATCCCTTGGCTAAGTCTACGATCAAATAAGGTCAGAGCTGGTGGGCTAGAGCTGGGCTCACTTGCTCTTTTCAAACACATCCCATCCGTCAGTCAGTTTTACCCTCTCTTAAGTCACACACCCATCTCCAGGCTACTGCCCAGAGTCAAGACCAACTGAAGAAGCCATGTCCTCATGATAATGCAGCAGCATAAAAAGCAAAAACAGAGAAACACATTCATCAGCATCTGGCCAAAGGAGACAGGGGCTGGGAGGATTGGTCTGGGAGGCCATTCCTAGCAAGAATGAGACAAGGGTGTCAATTCACTAGTTTCAGTTACAGTTAAGCTTTGGGTGGAGTTGATTCCAGCAGAGAAGCTCATGGCATCTAGCGCTTGATTTAAGATAATGCTATTGAAGGGTAATGAGAAAACACAGCAAACTAACAGGGAGGAACTGGCCAAGGAATATCTGGAGGGCCAAAGTGATTTTCTTTCCTTATCGTTTCTACAGGAGAAGGCAAGGGGTAGGAGATAAGGGCTAGAGGGCCCTTTATTCGCAGATTTTTAAAAAAATCCTTTTTTCTCATAACTCCGTAATGAAAACGTGTATTACGGTGTGAAGGTTACAGAATTGCCTCTGCTACTGGGTCCCGGCTACAGGTCTATGAGCTGATCCACCAACAGTAAAGACCTGGCTAGGTTGGGAAGACTGGACTCAGAGCTCCCACTGCTGTTTCTAGAGTGCCCACCTGGAAGTGGAGAGATAGGAATTCAGTACAAAACACAGAGGGTTAAGGTTTAGATGTGCAGAGCACGCAAAGGAGAAACCAAACCAAACCAAACCAAACCCTAGAGAAGCAACAGTTTACATTTGCAAACTCTTACATGTTGATTTTTAAGCATACAAGCTAGGTATCCACCACCTCCCACCAAAACTCCAGGCAAACCATTCTGCAGGCAGAACGCCTTGCAAAGAGGATGCTATTTTCAAATGAACAGACATTCTGCCTGAGAACTGCTGGCTGGACCCTAACTTCCTGATAACATCGAATCATCTCCCTGACAAAGTAAAAATCAACAATTTTTGCTTTGGGGAGAAATTAGTTACTAAGACCACTGCAATAGAAATGGACTCTAAGAAATATATAGATGGTCCCATGGCAATTCAGGGTCTCATGGCATATTGAAATGATTTTAACCCATCAGAGAGGATAAAGGATGCTTCACGAATGTCCAAAAGATGCAAATGGTATCCAAGCACCATCCTTCATCTCTTTGGGAAGAATATTGATTACAGATTATTCTAATTATGCTCAAGAAATGTTCCGTGCTTTTAAAAAAATATATGCCTTCCGGTTTTCACTAAGTTTCCGCTTTATTTTTCGCTTGATAATTTTGTAAAAACCAGATTTTGGTCAAAGGATTAAATACCTTCCTTCTAACTAAACACCACGGCCAATCTTTAAGATAACTGTATCTCCCTCTATACCTGTATCTCTATCTCTGCTTCAGCCCCACGGCCTGCCATTATCCCCCGTTTCCTTTGTTAAGTGCGGGTGCTTTTTTCCCCTCTTGGAGATTAGGTACATTACTATTTTGTAATGAGCTGTGATGTCCAGCTCTTCTCTTTTCCACATCCTCTCTTTCTTACCTTGTGGGTTTTTGGTTATCAATACGGGAATAGGGTCAAACTCATCTTCTGCCACCTTGTCCGAGCCCTCAGGGACATCAAAACCTGAGATGAGATTACTATCTTCTGCAGCTTAATACAGAATGCAAGTACACAAGCAGAAACAACAGAGGTAGAGATTAGCAAATGAGAGAACATGTAAGGGCACAAAGTTCCCAACTATATAATTGCTGTTGTTTTTGAAGGTGAAAATGCTTATTTTCATGACTTGAAATAAAAGTAGCAAAACTGGAAAATAGGGAAACAGAAAAAAAATGGTTTCGAGCTGGCCATGTTAAGACTTTCCGTAAATGGTCAGGGAGAAGGGTTAGAGGATGAATTCTCCAATACCGTTTTAAAACCACTCATTGTAGTTACTGTGAGGGATCTCTTCAGTGCCAGTAATTCACAAAGGCCCAGGAATTAGTCATTTATCTTCCTTATTAAGCAAACAGAGGCCTGACTAACAAACAATACTCAAGAAACTCAAAGCCAGGGGCAGGGGGGAGGTAATTAGTAGCTCTTGAAGAAGCAACTGCTACCTACACTATATGTTAATTAATTGAATTTTAAGTTAAAATTAAAAAAAAGAAGCAACTGCTGTATACAAGGCAAATAAAATACTTCTGAAAGGACTTGCTGCCCTGTGACTTTCCATCAACTCTGATGCCTCAGGGAACGCTGGGGCCCAAGATCACATGCCCTGGGATTTCAAGTGTTAAGTTTGTTAGAATATCCTCCTCCATTCTAAGATTACCCTACGGGCAAGTGCTAGCTGAGCACCTATTTTGCAAGTGATGTTTCTCTGTAATTACATATCGCTGCTGACACACTCCTGCCAGACATAATTGGTTAAACACACACTCTATAAAAACATAATCATTTTAATGCCATCAAGGGTAAAAACAAAAACTCAGCTATTACCGCCGTAAACCATAAACTAGTTATTTTCAGACTTCTTGGGGAGGCTTCCTTCTCGAATTTCCTTCAGAATAAACTTACACCGTTCCTTTTCCATACATTTGCTCCTTCCAGAAAACCGACTTCACTACCCCCAGTAGAGAAAGAAGTTTAGTGAACGCCTGCATCCCATGCCTGTCACTTTTATAAACCGCTCACTGAAGGGAACTCATTTCAAGCTACTTCTGTCCAGCAGCCTTTCAAACCGGTATCAACCAAGGACTAAGAAATGAAAATGGCAGATGAGTAAGAGAAATCTAGTAACCAGTCATGACTCAAAATTTAAATCTTTGCTAAGTTCAGTCTTTGAAGACTGACTTTTGAGGACTTGTGCCTGCTGCTTTATTGAGCAATCACTACCCAAAAACTTGAAATCAGATTTGATGAACAATTTTAAGGTCTAAGGCTAACAAATGTATTAATGACAACAGTCAGTCAGTGGACAGTCAACTGAACCATCTACTTGCGCTGACTGCAAAGGCACAGAGCTCTGCCTTTCACGGAGAACAGGGACTATATGCTGTCCCTGTGATAGCCGGAAAGCAATGGCTCCACCAATCTGTTGTCTAAGCCTTACGAGGCACTCTTCCCGAGAGGGATTATAACAGAGAGACTAAGTACAAACTTGGGTTTCCTACATGAAGGAGGGGGTGAGACCACTTCACTGCAAAGACTTTCAGTAAGGAAAACTCTCAGGACTCATTCAGTTCTCCTTGAAGGACACATGGGAGCCCGAGGACAGGAAAGCATTTTACCTTTATGGGCTGGAGCAGAGATCGCTATGGGGGCAAACTCTTCCAGAAGGTCAGTAGTAGGGTTAGAAAGCAGGGAGCCATCAATCAGGGAATCTTCCCCGGTGAGAGAATCTGAGTCCAGATTGACAGCATCGCAGGTCAGTGATGGCATTAAATGGCACACACAATATCATGAGATTAGAGTTTAGCCTTGAAGTTACTGCATTTACATGTCATACGTACAAGCCAAGGCGGGAGAAAGAAAACCACAAGTAACACGTTAAGCCCCCAGCATTTTCATCAATAGAAACATGTACTTCTAGATTCCTCTTAACATCAACGACATCAAATATGGAATACTTCTTTACTCAGAGGTTGCTGGGTCAGCAAATATGTGATCTGGATGCCAAGAACCCTTCAGCAACTCAGTTCTCAGCAAATGCCACTTGGGGAAAAAAGGACTTTGCCACTAAAGAGTTTCATTTAAACTTTCCCTAAACAATTGGGGGAAAAAGTACAACAGGGTGAGGTATTGAAGCTGATTAGGAGGGGGTTGTCCCTGGTTTATTATCAGCAGAATATGGCATGGTTAAACAGCATTTTCTAAATCTCAACCAGATCCCCATTCAAAATAAAATGATCTTGTTTCTTAATAGTATTCTTTCAATTTGAATTGCTTCTCTGAATATATGATTTTACTTTTAGGTAAGGAACAGAGAGAAGGCAAAATGCGGAGCTCAAGCATTTTAACATACAAACTGTTCTCTGGGTAAGTTTTGGACAAGTCAAGGAAGCACGAGGCAAAGGAACCATCTCGCCTTCTTTGTTCATCCCCCCCACCCCTTGAGTTTATTTTCATAGTTCCCAGACTTCCAATTGTTTTCTGTCCCAAGGTAGGAAATCAGACACTTTTACCAAGGTAACTATGGGCTCGATAAAAATGCAGGCTATCAACTCTAGATTTATGGACAGTAAAGGATTCTATTAAGAGAGGTTTGAAATTAGGGTAAAAACAATGCCAGAGCAGGGAAGATTTCAACTCCGCCTACAATTTAACAGCAAACCATCCATATAAGCTAAAAGCACTGGGCTGAGAATAGAACGTCCACATCCAGAGAGTGAGCTCCACGAAGTTACTGACACTGTTCACTGGAAAGTGGCTCAGAAACCTTGGAAGAGTCCAGTCATCCCTGCAGCTCAGCAGAGTTTTTTAGGGAA
This sequence comes from Martes martes, assembly GCF_963455335.1. Taxonomy (NCBI): domain Eukaryota; kingdom Metazoa; phylum Chordata; class Mammalia; order Carnivora; family Mustelidae; genus Martes; species Martes martes. The sequence goes on from NC_137896.1 coordinate 85,940,771, forward strand.
GGGGGTGCAGGGAAACTGACACCAGTGAAAAGAATCTTAAATAAGGAAATACCGTAACCAGAGAAAGTCCAAGGACCACTTTACAGAAACATGGCTCCAAAAATACTCTGCTCTTCGGCATGGAACGGTATCACTCAACTTCTAGAAGCTGGGGCTGTACCCCCATTCTAGGGGCATCTGACCATTCTAGGGGCAACTGACCAGGCTGCAAAAGAAGAGGGTCACCTGCTGCAGGTGGAAAGGCTGACCGTGAGGGCCACCACAGTGAACGGTCCCCGCAGCTGCAGAGAGACCGGACTGACCTGTGCGGTTCGAGGCCACAGATTCCGTCTGAGATGGAAGGCGCTGGGGCACTGGGGGCTCCAGTCCTGGTATGAGACTCTCAACAGCAACATCGGCCTTTTCTTTTGTAACAGAGCATTAAGAAAGGAGAACAGAGGGTAAGGGAAGAGGAGTCAAAAGGTTCTTTAGACAATTCTGTGGAGGCTTTCTTCTATGGGGCTCTCAAGTGCCAGTCTCTGGCAAGATGGGCAGCCCAAGAAGTTACTGTATGTCTGTTGTCTGGGCTTCCCTGATTGAGCATGCATGCGCAGGGTTAACTGCTCTGATAAGTCCTGGCGAGTCTTGGTTTTTACAGATAAATGTAGAACACGGGCCACCCAGCAGATTTCTTCCATGTCAGAAGACACAGGCAGAAAGGTATCATAATATCTTATGGTAATTTTGCTTTTCTTAAGGGATGAACCTGGGGGCAGACGTCCTCTGTGCCTCGCAAAGGCCACGAGTCCATCTCAAATCCCACTCCCTGCTGTAGCAGGGAGGTCTTTCACGCTGTCTGACATCCCGCAGCTGGAAGCCCTTCTCTCTCTCTCGGCTCATGGCCTTTCTGAGTTCGAGGACTATGGGCCCCAGAGTACAGGGGACCTTGACATCTTGTACGTCTCGCCTGCCCTGCTGTAGGAGCACAGGGCAATAGCAGACTGAGCGGACCAAGCCCCTTGCCTGGATTCTACTCATGGGGCTTCACCACCGGGCAAGTGTTTCCTGTCACTGCTGGGCTAGTGCTGCCCGTTACAGATACGTGGCACATACAGGGCCTTCTAAAGAAGAATCTGCTAAAGGTAAGGTCCCAGCTCGAAACCAACTTCCTTCACGAAGCTTTTGTAACTAACAGTGAATTTTTTCCATTCCTCCTCATTCAAAAACAAGTCCCTCTAGACATCTCAGGCAAAGCAAACGTAACTGTGGTGTCCCAGGAAGGCAGAGAAAACTCTTCCTTTGGGGTGATAGCAAATAAGATTAAAGGAGGCTTTGTGGCACTTTCCACTCCTCAGAAGGGCTATCCCCTGGGGATCTGCTAACCAGTTAGTGATCGTTCTTGAAACAGACACATATATCATGCAGGACTGAAGAAACAGAGATGACGACTTTACCAATTACAGCATCGGAAGTGCTACCAAAAGGGTCTGTCATAGGCAAGAGGTCAGGGAGCAGGAGAGAAGTGTCAGGAGATTTGAGTCCCTCAATTAGTTTTTCTAGGTTGGGCAAAGAGGCAAAGAGAAAGCAAAAATGCAGTGAGATATTAAAGCAAGTTGATCATTTACCATTTTCTATACAAACACATTTTGGGGTCAAACTTTTGTATCAATTCATCATAAAAACAAAGACTGTTACTATCTTTTACTGTTAATTAAAAATAAGCTTTCAAAGTTCAAAATTTAGAAGTGATGGTTTCCCCAGGTGACATAGTCACTTTGTAAGTCATTCAAGATACTGCCCTAAGTTTGTTTGTTTTAAAATTTGAGGTATAAATATTTACCCAAAGGATACAAAAATACTGATTTGAAGGGATACATGTACCTTTTATAGCAGCAACAGCCAAAATATGGAAAGAGCCCAAATGTCCATCAACTGATGAATGGATAAAGAAGATGTGGTCCATACATAAGTATACAATAAAATATTACTCGGCCATCAAAAAGAATGAAATCTTGCTATTTGCAACATGATGGATGGACCTAGAGTGTATCATGCTAAGTGAAATAAGTCAGTTGGAGAAAGAGAAATACCATATGATTTCACTCATGTGGAATTTAAAATACAAAACAGATGAACATGGGGGGGTGGGGAAGAGAGAGAGGCAGACCATAAAACAGACTCTTAACTATACAGAACAAACTTGAAGATCGCTGGAGGGGAGGAGGAGAGGAGGGGGAAGGGCAAAATGGGTGCTGGGTATTAAGGAGGACACTTGTTGTGATGAACACTGGGTGTTTTGTGTAAGTGATGAATCCCTAAATTCTACACCTGAAACTAATATTAGACTATATGTTAACTAACTGGAATTTAAATAAAAAGTTGAAAAAAATTTGAGGTATGATGTACACTGAATAAAAGTCACCAATTTCAAGTGTACAATTTGCTGAGTTTTGATAAATGCACACATTCATGTAAGCACCACTGAAATGATGTGGCACATTTCCATTATCCCCAAAATTACCCTTGTACCTATTCTAGTCAGTGCCATCCTGTTACCCCCAGATCCTGGCAACAACTGATCTACTTTCTGTCCCTATAGTTTTGCCTTTTCTAGAATTTCCTATAAAGGGAACCATAGAGTAGGTACTCTCTTCTGTCTGATGTCTTTCATTTTTTTTTAAAAGATTTTATTTATTTATTTAACAGACAGAGATCACAAGTAGGCAGGGAGGCAGGCAGAGAGAGAGGGGGGAAGCAGGCTCCCTGCTGAGCAGAGAGCCCGATGCGGGGCTCGATCCCAGGACCCTGGGATCATGACCTGAGCCAACAGCAGAGGCTTAACCCACTGAGCCACCCAGGCACCCCTGATGTCTTTCATTTAACATAATGCTTTTGAGATCCCTACCTGTCATGGCATGTACCAGTAGTGTGTTTGTTTTGTTGTTGTTTTTGTTTTTTTATTGTGTTATGTTAGTTACCGCATAATACATTAGTTTTTGATGTAGTGTTCCAACATTCATTGTTTACCTGTAACACCCAGTGCTCCATGTAATCCGTGCCCTCCTTAATATCCATCACCAGGCTCACCCATTCCCCCATCCCCCTCCCCTCTAAAATCCTCTGTTTTTTGGAGTCCACAGTCCCTCTCATATATCATCTCCCCCTCTGATTCCCCCCCTTCACTTTTTCTTTTCTTCTCCTAATGTTCTCCATGCTATTATTCCATATGTTCCACAAGTAAGTGAAACCATATGATAATTGACTTTCTCTGCTTGATTTCTTTCACTCAGCATAATCTCCTCCAGTCCCATCCGTGTTGATGCAAAAGTTGGGTATTCATCCTTTCTGATGGCTGTGTAATATTCTACTGTGTATATGGACCACATCTTTATCCATTCGTCTGTTGAAGGCTATCTTGGCTCTTTCCACAGTTTGGCAATTGTGGACATTGCTGCAAAGTTTGTTCAGTTTTATTGCTGTGTAGTGTTTCAGTGTATGAATGCACCACATTTTGTTGAATCATTCTCCAGTTGATAAGACATTTGGTTGTTTCTAGTTTTTAGCTATTAAAATAAAGCTGCCATAAACATATGCATATAAGTCTTTATGCATTCATATCCCTTCCTGGGCTTAGTTTCGAAAAAAATTTTTGGACTTGCATTTAGAAATGCTGTGTAACTCAGCAAGTGAATCAAAATATGTCTAAGTTAACTTCAACAATCATTTATTGTCTGCCAACTGAGAGCCTGTGACAAGCTGGTACACTTATCATTCTATGGTCAAATCTCATGAAACGCACTTAAACCTGAAGATGGATTACTTCTGATGTCTTCTGGCTAGGAAACAAAAGGATAGAAGGAGCCGCCAGATTTGTCACACCCGGTAACTTAATGTGTGGTAAGTGCACACATTAAGATTTCTTCATGATTTTTTCAGCCTCGATCCATCAACAAGTCTCTATTTATCTTCAACTTATTAAAGGTAGAGAGCATTACTTGAAACAAAATCCTGAATCATAGAAGCTTACACAAAGAAGGGAATTAAGAGCTCAACCTCCTTTTACTTGTAAGGAGGTTGAGGCCACATAAACTCTTTAACTTGCCTAGTTAAAGCCTGCTGACATTCTTTTTTCTATCACAGAAATAACATGCCATTAAGGTAAAACTAAAATGAAAATGTCTGAGAAAAGGAAGTGACTTAAAGTTCAAGTAAGTGTACAGAACATTTTAATGAATCTGCATTCTTCTAGGCCATCAGGAATCAAGATAAATAAAGACAAAATTGGTATTTGTTGAGGGACTGAAACCAAATCATGGATTTTAATGTCTTGGCAAGATAATTTGCTTTGGTACAAGTAACACACTACAGAAAAAGATTTTTATATGTGATATCAATTTACCATCTTTGGATGCGGATATCTTTGAGTTAAATGACAATCTGCTAACTTTCTCTCATTTACGCCTGGTATTTATATTGGAGAAAGGAAGAAAGAGGAAAAGCAGCTTCTCAACAGCAGGGGGGCAAAAATCCCAGAGTACTGACCAAATATCCAAGCGTAATCACATCAGCATTAATCTTGCATCATGCATAACATCTTATTAGCAGAAAACATGTTTAAAAATGTGACAGTTTTTAGCATACCAGCAAAAAGAAGATGGTCTAATTCTTCATTATGCTGAACACTAGCTTCTGTTTTACTCCAAAAAAGAGCTTCTTTCATGTGCAGGAAAGTAATTATTTGCTTCTTTTACTTTTAGCACTCACACAATCACAATCTCAAAGCAATGGATAGAAAGTAACGACTCCCAAATTACCTGCTTATCTTTCAAACAGTAGTTTATCTCGGTGCTAAAGCTTGGGCTAGCCAAATGCAGAGTGTGAATTCTAGTCTCTCCAGCCAGAGGTTGCGACCATGGTGTCTGTCCTCAAACTTCTGTCCTTACTTCCCAACTGTACAATGGACATACCTCCTACCACGTTTCTATACTGGTCTTTCAAGTATCATCTCTTCTGCTCCTTTCCCGATCCTCCCTTCCACATTGGGAACCGTCTGGACCACTCTGCACTTACTTCTCTTGCAGCCCTTACAAAGGACTGAAGACAGGGTAGGTATCTTCTTAGTCTCTGTATCCCCAGTTCTCAGATTTTCCTCTCGTATCCTACATCACATCTCTGCTTCATTAGGGAAGTGGGGAGGAAGAGGGGGTCAACCGGAAAGTCAGGTACTTCAGTAAGAACTGAATATTTTTATTAGCCATTAGCAAAAAGATAACATGAGGGGGTAAAAAAAAAAAAAGTACGTGTGTACATGGGCGTGCGTGCGTGCGTGTGGTGAGACAGACAGGATGGGGATGGGGTAAGTTGCCCAATTTAGGGGGCTTATCTTCTGACCAAACCTCAAGTATCAGGCAATTCACATGGCTAGTCTGTATGGTCACTGCTGCTCGAGAATCCTCGAATACTGACTCGTGGGAGGGAGAAGCAGGGACAGGGCAGGAGCAGACAGAGAACTAGTAGTGAGAGCACAGATGGAGTGTGCAACCCCACTCCGCCAAACCTAGTGCTCTTGAGAGGACAGAAGACTCTCAGCGACTCAGTTTGGGTGCCCAGCAGCCATTCTAACTACGATTATCACCTCCCTTTGTAGAGTTCAATGTCAAGCATTTTCATCCATTTTTCACAAAAAGACCTGGGTTTGGGAATACAGATGGAGTTGAGAAGGATGGAGACAGAGACTGTGTGACTTGCCCAAAGTCACAGATGGGACACGGTAGAGCTCAGACTTGACTTCACAGTTTCCCCCACATGCTGCCTACAGGGTCTGCCTATGTTCATCGACATGGGAGAACAGGTTTTCCAGAGCCATGGCCCCCTGCACAACGGCCAAATTAGCAAAGACACGTTGGCCCTGGGAGGAGCCTCAGATCTTACTCAATTAGCCTTCTCGTTCACAGATGAAGGAATCAGCTCAGAAAGGCAAAGCCACCTGCCTGAGAGCTAACACCAGGTAAGCCAGAGAGCTAACTAGGACTAGGACCCGACCTTCTACACACTAGAGATTCAGTCTTCTGGTTGAACTAAGGCTTTGGTTGCTTTAGAAAGTGAAGGCTCTTAGAAGAAGTCACATCTTAAGCTATTACTGCTCATTTTTGATCACTTTAAGTGAAGAACCAGAGAACAGGATGTAATGGGCTGCACAAGGAAGGCTACAGGAGGCTGAGAGTTTCTAAACCATGGCCGGCAGGCCTTCCATGTGCAGCATGGGCCGCCCTTGATATGACTCATGTTAGGAATTTTATCTGCTCTCTGAGAGTTACAGAAAGACGCTCTGAGAACACGTGTCATGAAGGGGGTGGATGGGGACCAGCAGTGCCGAGAAGAGGGTGGTGAATTTAGGAACATGTGCCGGAAGTGTTCTTTAAGATCCCAAGCCTCAAGCAAGTTCTCCCTGGGCATTTCACGATTTGTTGACATCTAATGAGGCCACAGATGCCTGGGATTAGAATGAGAATGGGCAGAGTTTCAGGTTTTACCCACGTGTCTTGGTATGAGATCAGGAAAGGCAGAATTCTTTGAATAAAGTGAAATGTGAGAGGAGGCAGCGTGGTCTAACAGAGAGAAAGAAATCACCAGTCAGACGCCCAACTGACTGAGCCACCCTGGCGTCTCTTAGAATAATTTTTTAGAAAAGGAAAGAACGTAAACAAGCAGGATCTGAGTGAGTCCGCACTGCCTTAGATCTTCATCAAGCATGAAGTGGTGGGGTTTTCCCCCTTTCCAAGGGGATGGCAGATGTTGCAGCATCTCACTGTTTCATAAATGGCTCTTCTTGGATTCATCATCACGATGGACTTTTACAAAATCTATATTTAATGGTAATTTATATCTCTTCTTTTAGAATTGTCTGCTTCGGTTTTCCTGTTAGTGGTATTTTCTTATCATATCCCTGCTATTAGACTCGGTTCTTTCTCAAGTGTCTAGGGTTCCCAAATAAAAATGAGTCAGGAGCATGGAAAAACACTGAAATCACGGGGAGAGGACTGAGAATGTGGACCCCCGGAGCAAAGTGGATGTGGAAGGAGTTAGCCTCGGCACTGGAGACTGAGAGTACACTTAAAGGAGAGGACTGGAGCCCTTAGGTGGCTCAGTTGGTTACATGCCTGCCTCTGGCTTAGGTCATGACCCCAGGGTCCTGGGATCGAGTCCCGCATCAGGCTTGCTGCTCAGCGGGGAGTCTGCTTCTCCCTCTGCCCGTCACCGCAGCTTATACTCTCTCTCTCAAAAATAAAAATAAATATAATCTTTTTAAAAAAAAATAGAGGAGGGCAGCTGGGTGGCTCAGTCGGTTACAGGTCTGCCTTTAGCTCAGGTCATGATCCTGGAGTCCTGGGATCAAGTCCCACGTTGGGCTCCCTGCGTAGTGAGGAGCCTGCTTCTCCCTCTGCCCCTCACCCCACTCTGGTACTCTCTCTTTCTCTGTCTCTCAAATAAATTAATAAAATATTCTTAAAAATTAAAAAATAAAAATAAATTTTAAAAGTAAGGGAGAAGATTGTTAGTACTTTCAAAAATTAAGAGGGGACTTAGAAAAAGTCCTCTTTCTGAGCACCCCTCTTTTTCCTCTCAAGCATAAGTCAAGTGGCACTCGGGACTAGGGGAAGAGAGGAAGAGGTAGGAATTAGTCCATTCCAGAGTCTTCTCTTATGTTTCTCTCACAACTTATTGAAAATATGAATAGGCAAGAAGGTAATAAATCCTTTGTAAACCTGTCTAAGGTTAGATAATCAAAACTGCTTCCTGATTTGAGACTGGGATATACTGCAAGTTGTGAGTTTTCTCTCTTTCAAAATATCAAAAGAGAGGATAGGTATCTGCTTATTACATAGGTTAAGAAGGGGAAGGCTTCCCTCAAGGACCATTCCAGACTTCATCAGGAATAAGACCATGAGGAGTAGAGCAGCTTGAACTAACGAACATGGAAGAGCTTGATGCCAGACCCATCAAAAGAGATGGTCTCATTGCTACAGCTTTGTGGCTTTGGGAATTTACATCTTGTCTGAAGTCTTGTGATGAGAGATGCTGTTTTTAAAATCTAGTCACTTTAAATAGTTCCTATCTTGAAGAAACCAGTCACTAAACTGTCTATAACATCTGCAAGCTAGAAGCCAAAGTCAACCACCATGCCCCATTCCAACTTCATTTCAGGGAACTGAATCTGCAGAAAGAGAAACTTTCCAGAGCAAAGACACAGAGGTGCTCAACTTTGGACTTTTCAATATCCCAAACCAGCAGCTGGAAGTGAGGAAGATGCCAGGCAAAGAGCTCTGGGAGGAAAGCCTATCTTTTTTTTTTCTTTTTTTAGGAAAGCCTATCTTGACAACAAACCAGTAAGAAAACACATTTTCTCTTGCCTACTTTCTAAGAGACGATGAAGTGCCATAAACCAGGAGGCACAGTTTTTAGAAGCTATTGATTCTAGGAAGCAGCTCTCATGGGGCAACTAATGCATTCTTGCTTAGTCTTGTGGAACATTGATGTTGAGAGATCAGTGTTAAGGAGTTGCTCTGAAAATCTCTCCCTCAAACCCTTGTCCTCTGTTAGAGGAAAAGTAAAAAGATATAGTTGCTATGGAAAATAATACAGTGATTCCTCAACAAAAAATAGAATTACCATAGGATCTAGCAATTTCATTTCTGGATATATAAACCCCTAAAATCTTGGATCTTGGAGAGACATTTGCACACCCGTGTTGCTGAAGCATTATTCACAAGAGCCAAAATATGGAAGCAACCCAAGTGGCCAACAGGTGAATGGATAAACAAAATGTGGTTATGTACATACAGTGGAATATTACTCAGCCTTAAAAAGGAAGGCAATTCTGACACATGCTTCAACATGAATGAACCGTGAGGACGTTAAGTTAAGTGAAATGAGCCAGTGATAACATGACAGATACCATATGAGTCTACCTATGTGAGGGTATGTAGAGTAGTCAAATTCATAGAGACAGAGAGTAGAATGGGGATTGCCAGGGGCTGCAGGAAGGAGAATTTTACTTTTTAACAGGTAGAGAGTTTCAGTTTCGCAAGATAAAAAAGTTTTGTGGATGGATGGTAATGGTTGCAAAAAACAGTGTGAATGTACCAGTGCCACTTTAAAAATGGTAAATTTTGTGTTATATATATTTTACCGTTTAAAAAAAAAAACAAAAGATTAAATCATTCAGCCAATGTTCAGGGAAAATTCCCCACTCTCTTCTACCATGTTTTAAATTTGGTACCACCTATAGTTTATCCGTTCTTTGACACAAATAGAAGGCAAAATAAATGAATAAACATAGCACATGGGCATCAGTGAAATACTTTGCGACTCACCAGAGGTAGGCTTCATTTGACAGCTCTATGAGCACACAAATGCTCACAGCTGTGATTTCATATATATATATGAGAGATTTCCTAAGAAAATTTGTTTTGTGATGCTTTGGACAATAGAAATGCTCCTTTAAGAAAACCCAAACAAATTCAATTATTCAGTCCCCTTTACCCACAGTTTAATAATCATTATATCAAGAAAGTCTACCTCAATGGCTCTTGGTTGTGCAAAGGTCAAAGGTTCTAGAGCAAGTTTAATTTCTGTAAGAGGGAAATATCACTGCCTAAGACTTTATCGTAAGTAGGACTGTCCCACAGGGAATAAGGACCCAGAACCAAAGCTATTACACCATTTCCTATCTTTATACTAACTTGAAGTTTACAAAGCAATTCCGAACACATGCTTTCATCTGAACTTCACAGGCCACTCCATGGGGTAGGTTTTATGGCACCAATTTTGAGGGGAACACAGAGTTTAAGTGATTTGATCAAAATCACCAAGCTACTATACAGGTAGAACGTAGGTCTTTTAAGTTCAAACCCATTTTTTTATTTCCCTAAACCTCAAATTTGGTTCTCCAATCGAAGGCCTTGCTGATCTCCAGACAAGGAAACCTTGCTGCTGGGCACCCAATGGCCACAAAAAGGAGTGTATGCAGCAGTACCTGTCACAGTAGCCCCAGGGCCTCACCTACTCCCGCAAGAAGATGAGATATTACTTGACATACCCACCAGTCAGTATTCTTTGTAGGATCAAAGGAAATTCTACGTGAGAACATTTAAAAAGCATAAAATAAAATGTTAAAGTCATTAAAAGGCATATAGCTGTCAGGAGACTAAATTTTCATGACTCACAATCAGGAAGGTGGAGTATGGAGGTAAGAATGTATGCAAAACGAACAAACAAATGGACCAAAGAGCCGGACTGGTGCCCACAGTGGGACAAACTGGCCATTGTCCCAGAGACAATGCTGAGGTCTCAGAGACCCTAAACTCTCAGGCCTTTCTTCAGTCAGACGTTTCAAGATGGCCAGGAAGCATGTAGGGCAATCCTATCTATATCCCATCCACATCCTTGGATAAAGAGGCTATGGAATTGAATGGTGTATATATGCTGAATGTTACAGTATATACAATAGTTGGACACAGCGGCAACACACCCTGCTCAGTCCAAATTCTGGAGGGCTCCAGGAAGGGTTGGAGCTGAAGGATTTGCTAAGCCTAGCTACTACTTCCACTCTGGGGTCTGGCAGCCTCATGACACTGTGGGCTGTGCCTTCATTTACTCGTCCTCAAAGAATGGTTGGGAGGCCTGGCTGGGAGTTGGCAGGGGCACAGAGGGAAGGCTATGGAGCCCGTTGTCTGGTATTTGGGAGCTGGGGACAGAAACGGAGAGCAATGGGGGCACCGTGAGCCTTTCAGTCTCACATTTTACTTTGCTCATTCATCCAATCTGCAAATATTTATTGAGTGCCAGCTCTAAGTGTACTTAGTACTGGCAAAGCAATGCTGGATCAGAGAGCAAGGTCCTTCCTTCAGGACACTGACATACTGGTGGGAAAAGACAGAAAATGAAACTAAGCACTTACAACGTCATAGTAAGTGCTTTGAAGAAAAAGGCCAGGAAGTGTGACTAAGAGTGCTGTAGGAATACAATGGGCCTGAGAAGATAGCATTTAAGCAGAGACTCAAATGTCAGATGACAAGAAGGAAAAGAGATAGAGGAAAGCTTCCCGGGCAGAGTTAACAGCATATGCAAAGGCCCTGAGGTGGGAACAAGCCTCACTTGTTAGGAAAAACTCAAGAAAAGAATACTATGAGCTCAGGTTAGAGGGGTAGCCAGAGAGCTAACCAGATTAGTTAGGGCCTTTCAGGTCATGATAAGAAGTCTGGGTTTTATGCTCAGTGATATGAAAATTCACTGGGGCACAAAGGAGTGACATGTCTAATTTATGTTTTCAGATGAGTCTGGCCTGATGGATCATAAAGCAGGTAAGAAACCCCTGAAATTCTCTATTAGAATGTTCCATTTTAACACATTTCCCATTAAAACCAAGAGGGACCATGGCTTAATTGGTATTGAAGTGTACACCAGTATCACTTTAACAGGAATCCCCAGAATGAGAGAAATATGGAGGATCAGGAGACAGGAAAGATGACAATAAGGGAGGGAGGATGGCAGCCAGCTACCTCTGGTGCCTCCCAGGCTCATCTTCACAACTCTTCACAACTTATCCCTACAATTGGGAGCTGATATCCTGAGCCACTTGGCGTGTGTGCCCGGCTCCTCGCCCCTGATCTGAAGGGAACCTGTGAGAGCTGCAGAGGACAGCCACTCGCCTGTGGACCCTCATCTTCTGGCCTGTGCCAAGAGGCCACCCTTCCCGCTTCCACAGCTCTTGGGCTACCTGGGAAAGAGCAAGGCAAGAACCCTGAGGGGTGTCAGTTTGCAGCCTGTACCTTTCCAGTGTTCTGCTAGAAACTGGCTTGTCTAGGTCCTGCCAGGCATACCGGAATGATACATGAGAGAAAAGGGCCTCTCCTTGATTCCTTTCTTCTCCTTCCTTTAACTATCCGATGCTGAATCATTCCTCAGTGACCCTAGGTATTTCTGACTTACATCCAGGTCCAGCAAGCTGTAAAGTTACACAATACTACCAGATCGAGGCAAGTTTTTGCTTCCCCTAAGGAGAGTCAACAAATTGCCTAAAGAAATAAAAACCGTCATGGTACCCTTGCTGCAGTCTGTCTTACTAAGTAGACGGTACAAGGATCACAATCACTTCCAATCTTGAGTCAGTCAAATACCTTTAACATTCTGGGAGAGAAGAAGAACCAAACAGATCCTATTAGTTTAAAACCAAGAATAGGCAGGGGTAAGAATGAAAAAAAAAGAAAAGAAAAAGAAAAACTATCAGGAACAAAATGGCGGCTAGATGCTTCTAGAGCGTTGGATCTCTCTGCTTTTTCAAAAGGACTGATAGAGAAGAGAAAGGGTAGCTTCTGTGTCTCACATCACGCTCCCTCACTACACCCCCAAAAGGATGGGGAGGAGAGTAGGGAGAAAATCACGGGCATCCATGAACCCCGAAGAGAAAGCATCCAACCATTGTTTCAAAAGCTATTTCAATCAGAACACACTAACAATTTCTTACTTTTTTTTAGACTGCTCACTTAAAAATCAGGATATACGAGGCCTAAAGGCATATTCAAACTCAATACAGTCCAAATCACTTCACTGATGAAGAGTCAAGCCCAGAAGGTTTTCAGATAGTACAAGTACCAGGAAGGGAACCTGGGTCTCCTGAGTCATATTCCCTTTAACTTTTATTTATAAAATAAAAGCACATTATAGGAAAACAGGAACTGCACAGGAAATCACCAGTAATCCAATCATCATACTAACCACTATTAGCATTTTGTTCCTTCTATCACATGCTTATAGGTGTCCCCCAACATGTTGTAATCATATTGGACTAATGTTCCCTCTAATACACAGGCTGTTTTCATAATCAAAAAATATATAACAGCACCTACTACTAGGGCTTGGAATTCATGCCCTTTTTATGGAGTGTTTAAACAACTCTCATGAGACCCTGGGACATAAGAATCAAGCTGCTTAACCTCAGATCAGCTCTCTTTACCTACCTGGTGCATCAGGTACTTGAAGAGGAATGAAAGGATCAGAAACACTTAGAAGTGGGAGGCTAGAATCCACAGTCTGCCCACCCTTCCTTTTTTCAGCTGGAGTTGGTTGGAGGGGAAGAAAGGATCAAGGAGAGAAAAAAAGAGAAAAGCAGAAAACATCAAGTAAATCTAGATGAATTTAGCATCTAGTAACCCAACAGCTCAAATTATAGAGTAAATCTGAACTCAAAGGCAGCGTAAAGAGGGATGAGTGACTATAATCCAGTGTAATGGCAAAATTTGTGTAAGAGATACAATCCGGTCCTTGCAACATACTCAAAGATGCAATCGATGGTAAAACTAGTTTACTCCTACACCTGAGTCCACTTCTTCCTTGTGTGGAATTCTTCCAGAATTCCTATAGTAATTATTGTCTGTATCACATACTATGGCATGTGAACAAACACTGTCTGCTCTGTAATAGAACACAGACGTATAGGTGCTTCAGCGTGCCCTCTACCATCCTGGGGTCACTGTATCACCGAATGTCTATTACAGCGCTAGGCAGACAGACACAGACAGAAACAGAAATAGGAGTCTTGTCTGTTGCAAGGTTAGACAAGCCCTAACTTCTGGACTACATCTAACATCAGTGACACTCATTCTATACTTGGCAAACTTGCTGATGTACAGAAATCTAAACACCCTGTGGGATATCAGGGCTTGAAGGGGTCTTAGGATTTTCTAGCACAGTTTTCTTATTTTACGGAAAAGAAAATGAAGCCCAGAAGTTAAGAGGCTAGCCAGAGGTCTGCCACCAAACCTGAGGTCAGAACCCAGGCTTGCTGGTTTTCTATTTACCCATTCTTTACACTGTATTTTAATACTCATTTGTTCTTTAGTTAAAATCTCATTTTACCTTCTATAGATTTTTTTAAAACTTTTTATTTTTAAATAATTATGAGATCACAGGAATCTGCTCTACATAGAGTCCTGGGAACCTTTGACCAGCTTCCCTCCATGGTGAGATCTTTTCCCCCTACAGGACAGTATCGCTGACACTGTTACAATACTGTTAACTAGACTTTATCCAGTTTTCACAGGCACTCACCTGTGTGTGGGTGTAGTTCTTTGCATTCAGATCCTATGTATAAGTTAGCACAAGCACCACCGTGACGATGACACAGAACTGTTCCATCAAACCAAAGAACCCCCCCTGTTGTTCTCCTTTATAATCATACCCACTCCTTACTCCAGTCCCTACTCCCTTGGGATCCACTAATTTGTTCTCAATCTCTACAATTTTGTCATTTTGAGGTTATTTATTAAAGTGGGTTTTTAATGAAGCTTCTTTAAAGATAGATGGAGGAAGAGAAGGGTAAAATCACTGCTCTTAAAATCTCTAAAATATTTTTCAAAGGAGACACAATGAAATACATCAAAAGAAAAAGAAAGAATCATAAAACTGGATATATTCATCTTTACAGAAATATATACAGAAATAAAATTATGGACATAAATATTGTAAAATGTCGGCAATGTTTTCCTCTCTGACTGGGTGGGATTGTGAGTTCTCTTATCTTGTTTCTTTGGGCTTTTAGTCATTTTCCCAAAATTACACAAAAGAATGTATATAACTTAACAGAAAAATATTTAAAATAAAGAGGTACAATATCAAGTTTTAAATGTCTATTCCAACATATGGACATAGTTCATCAACATTTTTGCAGCTTTTACCATAAAAATGTTTAAAATAACCCTCTGTCATCCTCTGTGACTCACTGCCAAATTTCCTGTTTATTTCCTTCCTTGGTTGATCAGAAGGTTTAAAATCAGTGAACAGTCTGAGCTTGATTAGAAAACTCCTAGAAAATGAAGCTATCCTATACTTCATACAAATGAGGACATATTAATTTCTGGGATTTAGATGTGGTTTTCTTTCATTTATAAAAAAAAAATGTTGCACACACAAAAGTTTGTACCACAAACAAGAAAGAAGGAAAAATACCAAATGTCTGTTTAAAAAAAGGCTAGATAAGATGAAAAAAATCTGAAGATGTTTTATAATGTTCAAAAAAGTGTCGTGTCACTGAATTACAAA
This sequence comes from Martes martes, assembly GCF_963455335.1. Lineage (NCBI taxonomy): Eukaryota > Metazoa > Chordata > Mammalia > Carnivora > Mustelidae > Martes > Martes martes. The sequence goes on from NC_137896.1 coordinate 85,955,849, forward strand.
GACTCCTGGGATGTGGTATGACTACAGCTTCTGAGCTGGGCTGCTCAGGTACAACTCTCTATTCCGTCATTCTCCAGTTGTGACCTCGGCAGGTCACTTAACCTCTCAAGGGCTGTTTTTTGTTTTTTGGTGGTGTTTTTTTGTTTTTTTAAAGATTTTTTTTATTTATTTGAGAGAGAGGGAGAGAAAGAGCACAAGAGTGAGCACAAGGTAGGGAGGGGCAGAGGGAGAAGCGGACTCCCTGCCAAGCAGGGAGCTGGATGTGGGGGATGCGGGCTCCATCCTAGCATCCTGAGGTCATGACCTGAGCCAAAGGCAGACGCTTAACCAACTGAGCCACCCAGGTGCCCCTTGAGGGCTGTTTTAAGGACCATCTGAGATAATGCATAAAAAAGCACTTAACCAGTGGGCTAATATTATTAGCATGTAGCAAGAGCTCAGTGTATGTTCACTGTTATTACTGTCATAACTCTACTCAAGCATAAAGGGGGAGAAGAGGCTGAAACAAAAATAAAAACTGTTTTAAGAAGAGTTCATACAGGGGCACGTGGACAGTGCAGTCATTTGAGTGTTGGACTCCTGGTTTCCACTTGATCTTAGTCAAAAGGCTGAGAAGCGATGGACTCCTGGTTTCCTTTTAGGTCCTGGTCTTAGGTTCATGGGATCGAGCCCTGTATCAGGCTTAGTGAGGAGTCTGCTTAAGGTGCTCTCTTTCTCTCTCTCCCTCTGCCCCTCCCCCCACACTCTTTCTCTAAAATAAATAAATAGGGCACCTGAGTGGCTCAGTGGGTTAAAGCCACTGCCTTTGGCTCAGGTCATGATCCCAGGGTCCTGGGATCGAGCCCCGCATCGGGCTCTCTGCTCAGCAGGGAGCCTGCTTCCCCCACTCTCTGCCTGTCTCTCTGCCTACTTGTGATCTCTGGCTGTCAAAAAAAAATCCTGAAAAACCATATAGAAAAAAAACAAAACATGTGATAAGTAGGAATTATAAGCACTGAAACTAGGAATGTATGGAAAATGTGTAGGGACCTCTGTTGTTAACACTGGCGAATCCAATTAATTAAATTAATAATAGTGAGATTATCATATCAAGTTTTATATCATATGAAGACTTATAGGATATGATTAAAATTTCAGGTTTTTTCTGATAAGGGAAACACAAACATGTCAGAAAGCACTCTTAAAAACAGTGTAATTCTCGGGGCACCTGGGTGGCTCAGTGGGCTAAAGTCTCTGCCTTCAGCTCAGGTCACGATCCCAGGGTCCTGGGATCGAGCCCCGCATTGGGCTCTCTGCCCAGCAGGGAGCCTGCTTCCCATCTCTCTCTCTCTGCCTGCCTCTCTGCCTACTTGTGATTTCTGTCTGTCAAATAAATAAATAAATAAAATCTTAAAAAAAAAAACCACAAAAAAAAACCAGTGTAATTCTCAAAGGTCAGGGTGGGGTGGGCAATGAAAGAGAGAAGCAAAGTGAATACTGAAATATCTGTGGACAAGACTTCTAAGCAGATTATAATGAGCCTCTCTCCCTACTCTCATGCTGACTGAAAATCACTGTTATAGTAACAGAAAAACTCTAAATACTTTCAGTACATTTTTAAGAAGAAATTTTTAAAATTTTACTGTGTTCCTCTTAATATTGACAAAGCAATTTAGAAATATGCACCAAAAGCCTTAGCAGACACGTATCTTTTGATTTAACAAATAATCTAGAGGTTACCTTAAAGAAACTATAAAGGATATCATATAATGACGGCCAAAGTTCCAATAAGAAATAAACTTATGACGTTAGAAAAAGGCAGGAAGAAAAAATATATAAGGTTAAAATCAGAAATTAATAAAATTAAAAAGATCAATTTTGGAAGCATATCAAATTCCTATCTACAAGGAATATTTATACTCAAAACCTCATATCGGTTGCTGAGGGAATTTTAACAGGAAAACACTGAAACCAAATTAATGTTTAAAAAAAGAGGTTACTTAGATACATTATGACAAATCCATATGAAGCCATTTAATGCAGATCTTTTATAATTTATCCTTTAAGAGCTTCTTTAATGATGTGGGAAATGTGCTAGACTTAGTAAGCAAGAAAATTTGGTTTTAAAATAGGACTATAAAGATGTACATTAAGGTCTTAAGCTGAGTCCAAAAATTATGTACAAAATCGTGGTCATTTATTTTCTTGGGGAAGAAGATCTGTAAACTTTCATTACGTTCATGAAGATATATGTGACCCTAAAAAGGTTAAATGTCACTAACAGACACCAAATGGTACTCCTGTGCTACTTCTTAATGGTGAGATTATGGGGATTTTAACTTCCTTCTCTATACTTTTCTATAAATTGCTAACCTTTAGTGCACCTGAGGGGCTCAGTCGGTTAAATTACTAACTTTTGTGTAATAAATATGTACAATTTTCTCTCATTTTTAAGAAATTTTCGTTGAAATATAGTTGGCTATGTATCATTTTTATTAATAAAGGAGAAAATTAGTTTTTTATTATTACTTCTTTAATTTAAAAAAAGGTCTAATTTAAAAAGATATCTCCCTCTCCCTGTAAACACACACACACACACACACACACACACACGCACACACACAGAAACAGCTCAGAAAAATCTTGGATAGAGGACAGAACATCTAATAAGAATTCTTCAAGCCGTTCCAAAGATCTAAGCAATTTTATAAGAGATTAGCAGTGATGTTCTTAAATTCAGAAATATTTGCTTAAAGTATGTGTGTGAATTAGAGAGAATAAATCCTGTATATTATTGACACATCATTCTGTCATTTTGATTCAGAATGATTCTAAGTATTTCTTTTTCCCTACCTTTTATGTTGGAAATCTTCTGAATAAGAGAAAATATACGTTAGCACCAAGATCTGGGGCTCACTGGTGTGCCACAGCTATCTGTGGGATGGAAACTGAGGAGGCAACAACTGTGAGCTCCATGTTTCAGGCATTGGCTATACTAACCGGTTCCAGCAGAAAACGAGGGAGTGGCAAAAGCATCACCTTGAGTCGGTTGAAAGCCTGGGATCAAACTCTCAGCGGAGCCTCCGAGCTTCTCAGGATGTTTGCCTGGAGGGACAAAACGCCACTGAGTTCATTCCAGCAGAACCCCATGATGCACACACACAGGCAGAAGGTGGAGGGCACCTTCTGAACTGACTTCTCGACTGGACTCCTTTTACTGCCTCAAGGCAATACCTCAGCTGTTCACAGGCCCTTGTCTAATCACTGCAGTAACTGAGACAACAGCTGAGAAAAGGAAAGAAGTTTTAAGAATCAAAGACAGCACATGGGTTTTGCAAGATGGAAGGAGTTCCGGAGATTGGGTGCCCAACGATGTGTGTGTAGTTAACACTACTGAACTGTTCATTTGACAATGGTTCAAAAGTTCATGTTTATGTTATGTTTATTTATTATAATTTTTAAAAGTATTTTATTTATTTATCTGAGAGAGAGAGAGAAAGAGAGAGAGAATGAGTGGGCGGGGGTGGGCAGAGGGAGAGGGAGAACCATTCTTCCAGCTCAGTAGGGAGCCCAACATGGGCTCGATCCCACGACCCAGGGATCATGACCTGAGCGTAAGACAGATGCTTAACCCACTAAGCCACCCAGGCATCCCTGGTATATTTGTCGCAATTAAATTTTTTTTCAAATAAATGAATAAAAAAGCAACAAAAGAGATGGCTGGAGCAAACGCCCAAAAGCTCAAGGACATTACTCAGGCAGAATGCCTCCAGTCCTTACTTTGAATCTATTTGTTTTTATAAAATACTACTGAGTTTGCCTCTCTGTTTTCCACGTTGGAAACAGTTGAGGAGAGCACATGAGAAGGGGGTTGTCTGTTAGTTGTCTGTCAGAGTTAAATCCTATATCTTATCTTTTGTTTAAAACAATAAGAAAGTAATATAAATTTTTAAAAGATATCTATGAGGGGCGCCTGGGTGGCTCAGTGGGGTAAAGCCTCTGCCTTTGGCTCAGGTCATGATCCCAGGGTCCCGGGATCGAGCCCCGCATCGGGCTCTCTGCTCAGCAGTGAGCCTGTTCCTCCCCTCTCTCTCTCTGCCTGCCTCTCTGCCTACTTGTGATCTATGTCTGTCAAATAAAGAAATAAAATCTTTAAAAAAAAAAAAAGATATCTATGAAATAAAGTTAAAAGAGATTAACATAAGTTAAAAGAGTAAAGTTCAAAAAGATATGGTTGAAGTTCTTATCATTCACTCAGTTCTGATCATTCCTTTACCCTGTGTTCTTGTCTAATGCCTAGGTATTTTCCCAGGGCGTGCTGTTGTTTTCCAAAGTGTGCATGTGTGTCTGTGTGTATGAGTCCCACCTTTCAAAACAGACTGTGGGGGTTTTTGTTTGTTTGTTTTGTTTTGTTTTAAGAAGGCTCCACACCCAGTGTGGCGTCCAGTGCAGGGCTTGAACTCATGACCCTGAGATCAAGACCTGAACTGAGATCAAGAGCTGGACACTTAACCTACCAGCACTCCTCGACTCTGGGTTTTTGAGAGTAGAAATGGTACCTTCTATTTGATCACCTCTCCACAGTCCGTCAACAGTACTACAGAACTCTGACCACAGTCAAAGATTCAAAGTTCATGTGAGGGCACACTCTCTCCTGGGCAAGCAGTTACAGCCTTCTGGGACAATAAACACACACGGGACAAGAAAACCAACACACTCCTCCAAGGAATGACCATGCTTGACGGTATCATCCTGGTTTATGCCACCAAATCTTTCCTAAAAGTGTCCCACTCTCCTTACCACCACCCACAACAGGCCAGGAGTTCCTATGGATGAAAAGATGTCACTGCTCTGGTAAACATTCAAAGCAGTTTTCACTTAAACTTCAGATCAAGACTTTGAGGGGAGGAAAGACCTAACCCTACATTTTCAAACACATACTCCTCTAAAGTCAGGGTTTAAGAATCACAGAAGAGCACCCATTGCTCACCTTCCCCCAGCTTGGCAAAGTCCTTGTTCAGCAGTTCCTCAGCTGTGAGTTTGGAGAAATTGTCATCATCGAAGGGATTCCACGTCGAACCTTCTGAAGCATTATAAACGTTTTGCTGGGAGGTCCGAGGAGAGCCTGATGGAGTGGTGGTTGCAGACCTATGTAGGTTCCCACCCCCACGAAATGAAAAGAGTTGAAAAAGGGTTAATCTACTTTCTCTTTGTTTTGAGATCAAATTGTTTTCTGAGTCAAACCATTCTTCTCTGCAATAGTTTTCTGAAAGGGCTTTCCATGGCAACTGGACAGTTTCCACAGATAACTTTTATCACCGTGTGAAATAAATGTCTCCCTTTCCTTCATGATCCACTGTCTCCCACTACTTCTTTAACCTCTTGCTTGGATTTTTGGTCTCTTCTGCCAGGCCTTTCACAATCCAGAATCCCAAAGCGACCTGTTCCGAGGCTTGTGCCTCCTGTGGCCCCCACCATAACATCCACAATGACTGCCCCCAGGCTGGCTGGAACTGAAGCCTTTTCAGGCTGCCTCCCATCTGTCAGGATCTAGCACGCACAGAATGAAGGGCTGCCATGAGCGGTCACCATCAAAGTTAAGGAGAAATAAAGACAGTTAGCAATATCTTGTGTTTCTGGGTATCATTGCCCAATTTCCTTCTAAAGTCTCTCTTGATGCCGTTTGCATTTAACTAACGACTTCAAGAGTTTTAACTTTAGAGTCCATGGTTCCAAGAAAGCGGAGGGTCCAAAATTGCATTCACCTAGCAAACACTCACTGCAATCTACTGTACTTCAGGCACAGAGCCTGTCACTGGATTTACAATGGTTAAGACATGGTCCTCGTCTTAGAGGAATCTGCAGGCTAGGTCAGCTGGATATGCAAATAAATAATGATAATATAATGGGATACATCTCCAAAAAGGTTCAGACAAATTTATATACAACACCCAATAGGTCAGAGAAAAGGGAACCTCTGACATTGATCTTGATGAATAAATAAGCATTTCCTAGGCGGACAAGGAGAGCGGTAGTTCAGGGAGAGGGCACAAGATGAACGACATGGCCACAAAGACAGAGAATGACACATCCACCAATGTGATACAACAGTCTTTGGTCTGTTAACCAATGAGTTCAGATATTATCCCACTGGCAATGGGGAGCCAAGGAAAGATCTTTATCATGGAGAGGGTTGGTCAGACTAAGATTTTAAAAAATACTCCGTGGAACATGGAATAGATGAGAGAATGGAAAGAGTAAAGCAAGTAAGAAATTATTTCTGAAGATCAGTATGGTCTATGTACTACAGGCAAATTCAGTTTCTGAATGAACACAGACCCGGACGTACCTTTACATATATACCCACACCCCTCTACATACAGACGCAGGGAATTACACAGCAGTGGCCCACAGCAGCCCTGGCCCACACAAGTAAAAAAGAGAAAGGGGAAGCACCACATACTTGGACTTATTGAGGCTGGCTTCAGCTGCAGCTGCCTGGAGCAGCTGGGTGGATTTGCTGGCAGGGACCCCAAAGACGGCACTGTGGGTCACGTCACTGAGAATCCGCCTGTGCCCAGCACGCTGGGTTTTGGGGGACGAGGGAGGAGTGAGAGATCCGAGTTTCTGCCCCTGAACGGCAGGAGGTGGAGTTGTTTGAACCTTTGGCTGTTGTCTTACTGGGGCTTGAATCTGTTAGGAAAAAAAAGAAATGGCAAGTGTTTCAAAAAGAAGGGAAAGGAAAAACAAACAGACAAGCATAATAAAAAATGCCACATGACAGCTAACACGGGACTCGAGTGGCTGAATTTACCAAGAGCACCAAGAAAGAAAAAAAGCAGTTTTGGACAATCTGAGCTCTAACTGTGGGACCGATGGCATGGTATTTATCTGATGCTTAGACATAAATTTCCATCTTCATCAGCAATCCTCTACAGAGCAGCCATACACAATACAGCCCAGAGCATAAGGCTGCAGAAGCTAGTCCTCATTCCAAAAACCAAGAGTGTATCCTACAGGACCACTTTCTGCTTCTGGGGTCGCGTAAGAACTCATTCAGAATGCCTCCAAAGAGCATGCTTTAAGCAATCTACCACCACAGTCAGAAGCCAATGAAGGCACAGCTCCAGCTAAAACACATTTGAGCTGAATAATTTCTGCCAAGAGATCCCTGACTCTGACAGAGCTCAGACTACTGGTTAGGAATAAGTTAGAATTCCACTGTGATTCATAAATGGTAGTGTTTTTGTTTTGTTATTAAGGCTCTTTATTTCACTATTAAGGTGGGTCTACAAGATTTTCTTTCTGTGGCTCCCCTGAGAAAATGTACAGGATTGGAGCAGAGGGATTAACTTGTTCCCACCTTCAGTTTGGATATGGCACGGAAGAACCAGGTAGAGAATATAGTAAGAAATAAGAAAAAAATTGAAAAGCCCTTGATGACAATTGATCTAGTAACACAAGGACTCTTCAGAAGGCAGAACAAACTGTCACCACAGAAAAACAAATAGGAACATCCTTGTGGCCACGTGGTTAGACCTCAAGCATCAGACACAATCTACAAAGTGCTACGTCAAGAAGATGAACAAAAAATAGCACTAAGAAGGCCACCTAATGCTTTAATTCTGTCAGTCCAGAGATAAAATGATTCAGAATATTAAAGGACTCAGGTACTGAACCATCCCTTCCCTCCAGTCCCTTGTTTCAGACTTAAGATGTCCCTCCATGCTGCAGCTCAGCCCTCATATTCGGTGCCTTCGTAGGTAATCCTGAGAGAAAAGGGAAACCAGAGTGGCCAGCTACTTGGGTCAGGATGCTGACAGCCTGAGATTTTGTCCCCGTATTGATGCAGACTCTGAATTTGACTGAGGCAGGTTTATATGCATGTATGAGTACACAAGCACTCACCAACTGAATGACACAAAACAAGCCTCTAACATCAGTCAGGTTAAGGTCAGAGGGAAAAGCAGCTGACACATCTCTGAGGGAGAAGCAGTCTGCTCTGGGAGGACCAGAGCTCCGGCTCCACAACTTCCTTCAGTGGCCCAGGGCTGTACCTACAACAGCCAACCTAGAACCAGTACCCACAGAGACCACCATGGCTTTATGGACAGAACAAGATTAGCTTATTTCCTCGAGTCTAAGACGGTCATTGCTTTGAGAAGGATATACTTCACTGCTGAGTTCCTTTATTTTGAAGAGTCCAGACTACTTGGAGAACATTTCCCTTCTTCTTCCCTATCCCCATAGGCAGCATACTGAAGAACAGACACTTCCTGAGGACATTGTACGCTACCACAGCTATCTACTAATACAAAACCACTCCAATCCGTTCAGCTACTCCTCACAACAGCCCCATCAGGCACACAGTTTTATTTCCATTTCAAATCTAAGAATATGAGAGACAAAGGACCTTAGCACAGATTCCAACTCCCTCACTTCGGAGGAGCTGAGGCCAAGGCCCCCTGAGGTTAAGGGCTCGCTCAAGGTCATAGAGTCAACTGGGGACAGAATCCACATCTCCTGATTACTGCTCAGGACTCTCTTTTCTTCACCATCTATGTCTCCTCCAAAGATGGGATTAGGAAGGGGAAGGGGGGGAACAGACAAAGCATAGTGGAGGGAGAATCAAAGTAGACTCAGATGTCTATCTTGCTAGAGATTGTTTTAAACAACAAAAATATGTAATTATAAAAGGAGTACACTCAGATCAAGGAATGCAACAATATACACAAAAGGGGGAAAAAAAACCCACCCAGACTTCCATCCCACTATCCTAATACAACTGTTTTTATCTTTTTGGTATCTTCTATTTAAGTCCCTTTTCAAGTACATACTTCTCCCATAATTTCAACATTATCTCATGACTGTTTTACATTGTTGTACAGATGCTATAACCATGATTTGTAATGGCTGCACAGTTGGCTTCTTGAATAATTAGGTTACTTTGATTCTTTTGGCTGTTACTAATAAGTCTATAATAAACATTATGGCATATTGCCATTTTCCTTTTGTAGATTACTGCTTTAGGATGGCTGCAGAGTATTTTTTTTTTTTAAAGATTTTATTTATTTATTTGACAGAGAGAGAGAGAGAGACAGCAAGAGAGGGAATACAACCCGGAGAAGCGGGAGAGGGAGAAGCAGGCTTCCCGCCGAGCAGGGAGCTGGATGAGGGGCTCGATCCCAGGACACTGAGATCATGACCTGAGCTGAAGGCAGACACTTAACTGACTGAGCCACCCAGGCACACCCAGTGTATTCTTTACAACCACTCACTTGCTCACTCCTTGTCCTTGCCAGGACAAGGGTCACCAGAGAAAGGGATGGGTCAAATCTGGGAAGTTCTCTGACTCCTGGCAGAAGCAAGTTCTGCTCCTGCTCTTTCTCTATCCCCTCAACCAACTACCCCAGAGCAAAGTGCTCAAGGTATATTTTTAGCCAAGGAACATCAAGAAGGTTTATAATTCATTCCTGAGAGAGGGACAGTGAAGGGGAACATCATAAGAAATGTAGTCAGTTACTGTTGATCACTTCGTCCCCCTGGATGGTCATTTGTTATTATTAGCCTTAAACACAGATCAGGATTCTTTGGTTCTTTCCTCAGCTCTGCTATCAGGCTGTGTGTCTTGGGTAATCCCTTTCTAGCCTGGGTCTAGTTTCCAGTTCCTGTAAATGAGGGGAATAAACTAGATAATTACAATCTCAACTGCCTACATCATATAACAATTTTATGTTTTTAGATTTTATTTACTTATTTGACAGAGAGAGACACAACAAGAGAGGGAACGCAAGTAGGGGGAGTGGGAGAGGGAGAAGCAGGCTTCCCACTGAGCAGGGAGCCCGATGCGGGGCTCGATCCCAGAACCCTGCGATCATGACCTGAGCCGAAGGCAGATGCCTAATGACTGAGCCACCCAGGCACCCCTATAATAATTTCTTTAAAAACTCCATTAACAAGAAGAACTTCAGTTTGTATTAAAAATACAGAAAGTAGCTGTCTACCACAGGCCTGTAGGGAAGACTGAGTTGTTTCAGAAACGAAGGTGTAAAGACACTGACACAAACTAAGCTGAGGCTCAAAGAAGACAATCTATTTACAGCAATGCTTTCCGGTTTAAGATGGGTGACAAAACTCTACTAGAAATCAATTCTCAGAAAGACGGTTTCTTACTTTTCCCTCATTTGTCTAGTAGCTGGACTTCCCTGGGAATGACAGAGTAGCTGTGATACTCTATTGGCTGGATATGTATGATGCCTTTTTCTATCACTAGAATATTTTCTTCACGATCACTCAGAAATATGTGAGTACAGAATTAAGAGCACTTGGTAGAGGCAAAACACATCGTGCCTGAGGTTGCTGAAGCTGTAAAGATCAATCAGGAGAGGAGGAAGGAGTTCTGACGCTGTAGTGAGCCAGTATCTAGAAGCGGACCTGCCCAATTTCTGAACCAACAAGACGGCTCCCGCAGTACTCAGGTGCTCTGGTGCCCGGAGGATTGGGTCATGGTAAATGGTCCCAGCAAGGAGGCCCCTCAAGGCCACTACATGGTAGACTTAGATGAGGTCATGTTGCCAAAGACCAAGAATAAGTAAAGCCTTATCAGGCGTCAGGGGGGAGGCCACGTAAACCTCCAGAGACTGGAGAGGCCACAATGGTCAAACCCCCGCTTCAAGGGAAAGCGATTCACTCTGATCCTACCTGGGTCCTTGACTACTCTACACGGGCACCGACAGAGACAGCAAACAGCTCTTTCTGCCAGTCTAATTTTGGAGTGATAAGAATGTTCATCTTCATCAGTAGCCTAGAATCGTTTTTGTTAAACCTTTTACCTTCTACAGAATACCTCCTCCCGACCTCAGGCATAACAAGAGAACAAAAATCAAGTATTTTAACCACAAGCCTGGGGCAGCCGCCTCTTCCTAATGCAGGCGGCCCTCCCTCTGGACAGCCGCCCGCTGCACTCTCCTGCTCCGGGACTCCGAGCCCTGGCCGGCTCTTACCGCCTGGCCGGCTCTTACCACCGGCTCCGCGGCCGCCTGCGGGGCTGCGGCGGGGGCCGCCTGGGGCTGCTGTCCCGCTGCCGCCACCGCCGCCGCGGTCTTCTGCTGCAAGGCAGCCTGCTGAGTCAGCAGCTGTTGTTGGTGCAAGCTCGAGGCCAGCTGCTGCTGCTGCTGCTGCTGCTGCTGCTGCTGCTGCGGCTGGTAGAAGTTCTGTATCAGCTGCGGCTGAGAGCTTCCTTGCGACACCACCGGGAACTGGGTGATGGCTGGTTGCTGGGCGGCTGCGTGTACTGCCTGAAACTGAGCAGGAGAAGTGGCAAAAAGGACGAGGGGAACAGAGTGTCTCAGAACGGTATTCCACAAAAGACCAACGTCTCAGGAATAACTGAGCCCAGTCTGAAGCCAAAGGCAAGGGAAGGCAGAAGTCTCTTAGCTTGGCCTCAACTTAGGAGGGGGACCTCAGGGCATTAAAATTAACCCCACAGCACCTGACACTGCCAGGCTGCATCGAGGGTGCTGGGCCACCTCCTGGCTTTGGGGAGTTTCTCTGGCAAGCCTGAGGGCATCCCTTTGTGCATCTTGTGACTCCCCGTGCTGGGGTGTAAGAGAAGCTAATAAACGATCTCCCAATCCCAGAAGTAATCCTGCTTGTAAAGGGATTTGTTAGCAGCCAAGATTAAAATGCTTTGCTCTATGAACAGGATGAAGCAGGGACGACACTGAAAATAACCTAAATGCTAAGCCAGCTATAAAGAGTCTGTTCGAGCCCTGCTGAAAATTATTTCCCTGTAGCTCTATCTTACTAACTGTCCCATCTTTAAACATTCAAAATGTTCAGTACCCTCTAGCACACTTACTGGTATTTTATCTTGTGTCCATAACCGATTCTTTCAAGTTATATTCTCTTATAAACTGCCAATGGATAGGGATACTTCTTATCCATCTGTCCATTCCACACTGCTAAGGGCTATGGGACACACACACACACACACACACACACACACACCCCAAACAAGCGCCTACTAATAAACAAAAGTCAAGAACTTGTCTTTGAGCAACCCAAACACTGTTACTTAGTTGTAGAGTTAGGGGATTGGATAAGGTTTGCCTCCTGGGGCAAAAGTTAAAGGGTTAGCAAAGAAGCAGATGTCAACAAGTACCTGCCTATTTGTAACTGCAAAATGCTGGAAATGACCAAATGTTTATCAACAGGGGACACTGATTGAATAAACCATGCTATGTGTCCTTAAAATAGAATGCTCTCAAGTTGTAAACAGGCATGAGGGCTCCCTCTATATTATGGGATGGAGAGAGAAGAATTCTGTAACTTTGAAACTCTGTAAATGTTTTATATTTTCATACAACAAAATTAACCCAAAATTTGGCAATAACTACAAATCAAAAGCAAAATGAAACAAATAAACCTGTGTATCAAATTGATTCCAGAAAATAATGAGCAAAACATTTTAAGAATGAAAAGGACACAGAAATCTTAAAGTGGGGCACCTGGGTGGCTCAGTTGGTTAAGTCTCTGCCTTCAGCTCAGGTCATGATCCTGGAATCCCAGGATCAAGTCCAGCATCAGGCTCCCTGCTCAACGGGGAGTCTGCTTCTCCCTCTGACCCTCTCTCCTCTCCTGTGCAAGCACTCTCTCTCTCACTCTCTCTCAAATAAATAAATAAATAAAATCTTCAAAAAGAGAGAAAGAGAGGAATCTCAAACTGTTTCCAGTACTCGTGTTGGCACTATTATCTTGAAATTATAAAGCAATTAAGTGATTATGTTAATGTTGTTAGGAATCAAGATCTTCAGATCAGAAAAATACAAATATAAAATCCAAGGAGTTAAGCAAAAATCCTATAATTACAATTCTGAATTAGGAATATAAATTTGCATTCGTTGTGTATATTCTGTTAACAAAACAAAAGAAACACAATATATTTCCCAAGTATCCACTCAAAAGGCCTAAAAACAATAACGGACCCATTAGCAAAGGAGTATCCTTAGCATCAAAATGTGGTCTCTAAATACCATTTTTAAAAGGAAAGGGAGCTCCTTCAGAGAGATGGCTGTATCCTGGTCAAGGGCAGAGTGAGACTGGAATGACCTGTTACAATAAACAGCAAGGAAACCATTAACGATGGCTGGGTCACCATCAAAGGACACAGGAACTGGCCGGAAGAGACTTCTACTGGCCAAAGCTGGGGCAATTTAGGCATCAAAATAAAATTTTAAAAACGGCAACGTCTGGAAACATAAATACGTTTAAATCCCTGAATTCATGACACTAAAACAAAACAAATCAAAAACCTCTGTTCCCCTTTAGATGACACTAGAAACAAAACCACTCTGAAAACTAGTAAACACAGGCAAAGATTCAAGCGATTTTTTTCTGTCTTTTCCATATAAACAGTATGTCAGAGTCATCAAATAGTTGAAAAAAATTCTACTCAGAAAAATTCCAGTCCCTAAGTGAAGAGGGAATGTTAGAATATCACCATGTTGCCATGCCTGATGAGTGAATGGACTGAGGAAATGATCCATAGTTGCCGCTAAACTGATCAGGGATGCTGAATGAATGGATCAGACAGACAATACCAAACTCACGGACTGATTTTAATATGGATAAAAGAGAGCGACAACCAGACCCTATACACCTCCTGAAGAGATGCAACTGGAAGAACAAAGAACTATGCAACTGAACCAAATTTTGAGCAAGCCTCAAAAAATCACCAGTTTACACAGGGCATGGAAGAACATATTATATGGCCGCAGGGACACAATCAGCCAAATCGAGAAGGTGGAAAATTCTACAGGACAACTGACCCAGTTTCTTCAAAAAATTAAAAGGCAAAGGGGAAAAAAAAGGGAGAGGGCACTATGAATAAAAGGGGACTTAAAAGATACGTCAATCATTATAAAATGAATTTTGCTCATAGTAAAAAATGTAGAAAAACTATGAAAAGATAATGGAAGAAAAAAGATTTGCATCTAAACATAACATGTGGGCCTTGTTTGGAATCTGATTCGAATAAGCCAAGTGAAATTAGAAGACATCAGGAAGAGTTAAACATTACTGGGTATTTTATAATAAGAAGAAATTATTATTTTTAGTATGGTAATGGTGCAATTGTGTTAGGGAAAAAAAAGAGAGCTAGAGAGAAGAGAAAAGGAGCCCCTTAAAACAGCTCCCTTGGTGAGGCTCCTCCATCAGCTGAAGAATTCCCCATGGCCCAAGAAAGGGGTGTGAGTGGCCCCATGATGCATCTGCTATGCAAAGCTTTCTGGTATTTCGTTCTGGAAGAAGCAATGATGCGATGTCTAGTGGCTCCCGTCTTCTGGTGCTTCTCAAGAAAGATGCCTACGCCTCCTGGGCCTGTCCACAGTGCCGCCTCAGTTGGGTCAAGCAAGGGTCAGACTGAACGCTTTACCTGTTGAGCCTGGGCTTGCTGCTGTTGCTGCTGCTGCTGCTGCTGGTGGTAAAACGTGCCCGCGGGCTGCTGGGGAGGTGGCGGCTGCTGCTGGGGAGGTGGCTGCTGCTGTGGCGGCTGCTGCTGCTGCGGTGGCTGCGGTTGCTGCTGCTGCTGCGGCTGCTGCTGCGGCTGCTGCTTGAGGAAGAGTTGCTGCTGGTGCTGGGGCGTGGCCTGGGCCGGAGTGGGCAGAGCCTGGGCTGGGGTGGGCGGTGCCTGCTGTGGGGTGGGTGGAGCCTGCGGCTGCTTGGGCTGAGACTGTGGTAGAGGCTGGCTGGGTGGGGGCTGGGTTTTTGGTTGGGGAACACTGGCTAAAAGGCCAGGCTGATTGCTGGATCCTGTAATGAGAATAAACTCCATATAAGGGCTCCAAACTCTTCCAGACAAAAATGGTTTGCTTTCTCTTGGCAAAGAAATAGAGAGGGGGGTGATAAGTAGACAGATAATCCCAAGAGCCATGTGCCTCCGTCTTTGCATCTTCTTGCTAAACTACGTGCTTAGTGTTTTTCAAAACAAGGTTCAGGGACAAGGTTCAATGCTTGCCTCCTTCAGAAAGCCTTCCCTTATTCACCACACCATCTGTCAATTACTCCTTTAGTCACCACCCAAGTACATATTCAACTGGCCTTTGATGCTACTGTATTCAAATACAATCTTTGCACTTAAGCTTCGGGACAAAAGCCTTCTTCGATATTTTACATGTAAGTTACACATACCTAGTCTAGATGCCTGCCTATGAGTAGATAACCACCAAATTCACCAAAAGCAGCTTCCTGGTAGGGGAAGTGATGACTAAGCTCCGTTACTGGATAATTCAAGTCCTCTAAACTAAATCATCTCATTAGAACCAGAATACCAAAACATGGAGTGGAAACAGATACTCTAAGTAGACAGAGCATTAAAGAAACAACGCCTCTGTGTCAAAAAAGAAGAGAGTCTTGTTTCTTTCAAGGCCAAGAGAAGAAATAAACATGAAAGCATGGGATGAATGGACCAAGCCAGAAAATCAGGGCCAAGACTAGAAAAAATAGAGGTATCAGGTTTCAGTGGTCTTGGAGGTCCCCCGCAGAATTCAGTGAGAGGACTCCCCTTTTGCCAGCCATGTGCCATATAATTTTAATGCGTGCTCACCCCATGTTCCTCAAGGCAAACCATTATTCCTCACATGCCTCTGGATTCCATTTCTGAAGCAAAAGTAGTCTTCCCGAGACTTCAGTTACTGTCCAGGATAACCAAGAGGTATACCAAATTTCAAACTGAGTTACTGACCTGCAGCCTGGGGTGGGGGCTGAACCGTGGCCCTCTTTCGAGGTGTCAGGGCTGGCTGGATAGGAAGGATCCCTGGGTTTGGCTGAGTCTGCCCAGCCTTAGGCCTCTGCCGGGGTGCAATTGAAGTCTCTGTTGTGGGAATGGGATCTGTCAGTCTAGAAAAGGAAGCAGGGGGGGACACAGATTCACATTAACGTGGGGAGAGTGGGAGAGGAACAGACAGAGCACTTGATGGATTGGCTTTCCCCTCCACACTCTTCTAAACCTTCTAGATCGGCTTAATGCACATTTTCAAAGGATATTCCAGAGGATGTTATGTGTTATTCGATGTTATGAAACAAGGGTTGGTGGGAAAGAAGTTTAACACATGAATCAAAATACATCGAGCAGATTTCTTTCCAGCAAAACTTTTCACAGGTCCATGTGCAAGGAGAACTTTGAAGAGAGCCCTATACATGAACCTGGGATCCTTCGACCTAGTAATTCCTAGGATTTCCCGGAATATACTTTGGGTGATAATGGGAAGGGGTTTGAAACAGGTGTTTTTCAGATATAGAGGGAACTCAAACTTGATTAGAACTAGTTATCAAAATGGTCTCTCTATAATTAAAAAAAGCATGTAAATGAGTGACTCCAATAAGGCAACTAGAAGGAATGAGTAAATAATTCAAGATAAAGGATTTGGGGACTATGACAGGGATCTATTTCCTCAATAAACATGTACCCCTTCTTCCCAGGGGAAGAATTTTTAACTACTGTACACCTTAAATTTATTAATTTTTAATTTTAACTATTTTTAGTTAAATTTTTAGCTATTGGACACCTTAAATTTATACAATGTTATATACAAAATATATTCCAATTTAAAAATTTAGCTAGACTTCACCCAGAGTAAAAATCACATTGTCCAGCCTCTCTTATAATCAGGTGTGGCTATGTGTCTAAGTTCTGGCCTTACATGGGAAAGCAAATTATCACATGGCAGTTTTCCAGAAGCCTTAAGAAACAGCTAGGGTATGCCATTTGTCTCTCTTCTTTGGCTATTCCTTCATCTGTTGCTTGGAACAGGGAAGTTACTGTCTTGGTCTGTGAGGTCATAGCTACAATCATAGGGAAGATAGAGTGATAAGCTTGAAGAAGCCTGGGTGTGGGGCAGAACTGCCAAACCAACCACGGACTACTTACCTCCAGTCTATCTTATATGAGCCACAGTCATTTTGGATGTCACAGCCAAATCTAATTCAAATTAACATCGGGAGGACTGCTGGGTGGTCTTATTCCTTGTGATAGTGTAAAAATTCAGGTGATAACTTCTGTTCATTTAGAGCAGTTCAGGCAGCTGGCTGCCATCTAACTCAGAACAGAGTAGTGGTCTTTTGAAAATACACATTGGGGAGTATAACTGAAGCTATGGCCAAAATAAATGAGCTTCATGACTATTCCCAAAAATGTCTGGTACAGTCTCCATGAAATGTAAGATAGGAAGCAAAAGCAGCAGGTACCATGTGCCTTCCCCATGACATATCTCCAAGGGATGTCCACTGAGGACCCTGGGGCTTTCCTTTGCAATCCTGCTAGAGAGATGCTCTTGTGTGGGGTAGAGAACTTATAATATAAAAGCTATCATATTTGGGGAGGCTATAACCTGGGGAAGGAAGGTAGAAAGGAAAACAGGACAGATGCTGGAGAAGAAAGGCATAAGAAAAATACAGCCAACAGTGAGAAAGTCCAACAGACGTCTATAGAAACCAAATGTTAATTAAGAATCTCCACACTGGGTAGATTTCTCTCTCTCTCTTTTTTTAAAGATTTATTTATTTGAGAGAGAGAGAGTGAAAGAGAGTGAAGGGCAGAGAGAAAGAATCTCAAGCAGACTCTGTGCTGAGTATGGAGCCCAACACAGGGCTCGATCCCATGACCCTGAGATCATGACCTGAGCCAAAATCAAGAGCTGGACACTCAACCAACTGAGCCACCCAGGAGCCCCTGGATGGATTTCTCTTAAGGGTATCATCTTAGAGATAAAGGGATTTGGAGTCAGAGAAAACTATATTTGAGCTTGCTTCCTGACTAACTGTGTGGTAATAGGTATGCCATTTGACCTCTTCTTGCTTTGGGTCCCTTCTGTAGGAGATGGAGAAAATAATACATCATGAAGCAGATGTGAACATCAAATGCATCAACGACCATGAAACCATTTTTATAAACTGCAGAGTGCTCAAAATGTTAGTTTGGATGGCCCTCAATGTGCTCTGAAAAAATATCTTGAAGCAGGAGATCTGGCTCTAAGTTGTCCCATCTATGTGCTTGTGGGCAAATCATTCAATGCACAGAACAGAGTATGGACCCAGTATGGATGCTGGAATTCTGGGCTTTTTTTTACTAACCACATATTGATTGATTACCTTGGGCCACTTATAATTCTGAATCTGTTTCCTCATCTGTAAAATGAGAACAATAATGGTTCATAAATCTACTTCAAGGAAAATAAAGTCATCTTATTTATATAAAGAGCCTTGTACGGTATCTGCTATACACGATGCCTTAATGAAGAGTGGTTACTTTAAAAACAGAATCAGAAAGAAAAACTTAACCTCTTGGGACTGGGGAGCAAATATGGTAATGCAAATGAAATCAATGTAAATTATAGATAGGACACCTTAGGCCCAAATCTCCGGGCTGTAAGGCCTGTGTATACTTGAGCATTCTGGATCCATACAAACTAACAGTTTCACGGTCACTGATGTTCACAAGTGCCTTATGATACAGGTATGTTTTTCTTCATTTGACACAACACAGCACCACTCAGAGTGGTACCGGTCATTGTCATTGTTATAAATGCAGGGCTTTGTGGGGCTGGATACTTGCTTAGCTTCAGTACCTTCCATATTTGGGTCTAGAGCAATACGGGCATAAACCCGAATACTCAGCTAATGAGCTCAGCCCCAAAAGCAATTTCCAGAGGTGAGCACGGCCAACTTCAGTAAGGAACAGACTACAATGTAACATTGTTATTGATTATTGTAAATTATTATTGAAAATAACAGTTATTAATATTGTTCGCTGGATTTCTGAAAAATAAGTCTTCTTAACTTTTGGAGCCACATCAGTGTTTCCATTTATTCCATAAACATTTAAGAATGTTTTAAAATGTATAAAATTTAAAATGTACAAAACATAAAATGTGTAAAATTATTTTACCGTTCTATTAAAATTCACATATTCCCATCTAGGGTACTGTGTTGACAGTCTGTGACTCATGTTTGCTTGCCACAGGAACACGGCAGAAAAAAGAAGTATACACATCTCTTCGACTACCCTCGGAATCTGCCATTTGGAAGCACGGAGACCAAGAGGCCATGCCCCGCAGACCTGCGGCTTGGAAGGGGTCCAAAAACTACGTGCCCCTAGCTGCTGTGCTACTGAAATCCACTGCCATGCTCACTCTGAGGCTATGCTTCCCACGGTCTGTTCCCAGCCTTTGACCCCAGACACAGGGGTATTAAAGTAGGCCTGTTCCTGGGACATACGGGCTCCTCTGGTGGCTGCCTTTGGCTTGAGGATTCCCTGACACCTTTGGTGAACCTTCCTTAAATTGTCTGGTAGTTTCTAGGTCACGTCTACCTACCCTTCCTTCCTCTCTCCGAGTCAGACTTACATCTGACGGTTCTTCCGGCCTTCCCTGGCTGCCTCCCTGTTCTCCCTCCTGGCCAAATAAAATCTTAGCTTCTTCAGTCCTCTCTTGGCACCTGCTTCTTGGAAGACCCCATGTTACCTGGAATGTGATTAGCTAAGATCCACAAGCTCTTCTGCTGTTCACCGAGTCCGTGCCTTGACCCGCACTCTTTTGAGGTGGTCAGGGCCACAGAAAGTAAGGAGGAAAGGGAGGTGAAGGACTAGGGTGGAGAACCGGGCTACATGAAGGCCAGGACCTCTGTTTAGGATATTCTTTTTGGCAATATTTTAAATCAGCTGTTGCCTCCTCTTTGAATGCTCCTGTGCTTGCCCCCAAGCAAAAGAAACAGCTGTGGAGTTCTTGATTCTCTTTCAAATGTAGATGGTTGAGTTTCCTTATATTCCTCCTAGCACTCCCAGGAAGAGACAGAGCTCGCTCGCCGGCCACGGGAGCAAACCGATCACCAGGCGCCTTCCCCTGCCACTGTGGCCACTGGCACGGGACCTGTGCACACTCGGGCAGTTCTTACCTGGCCTTTGGCTGGGTCTTTTTTGCAGCTGCCTCACTGGCTTTCACTGGCTCAGGAAGCTTTGCAGGAATGGGAGAGTTCTACAGAATTGAAAGGAAACCACAAAAGGACATTGCAGATTTCTTTGTAAATGAATACCAGCATGACTAGGCCAACAGAAATACGTGTCCGGGATCTCCTGGAGTGGCTTCCAGGCCCCAATGTCAAGTAGAGGGAAGTGAAGTCAACCAAGGGTAGATCCCACCAGTGTCAGCCCCCTTCAGGGAGGCACCATATCAGAGAAGAGGACAGAGCAGCTTGAGTCAGGTGCGCTCCTCCTCCACCGCTCCCAACCTTCTGGACCCTTCGTTTACTACCACACAGCTTGGAGGTGGTGTTGAGAATGGAATGGGAAAGAGATGCCTGTAACCTGATAGTTATATCAGTAAATAGTAAACCCATACTATTTAAGCTGAGCTAGACCTTACAGAAGTCAGTGCTGACTAGCAGCACATCCAGCTGGGATTCATTCCGTCTTCTGTCTTGAATGCTGGGAGAAAACCAGAGCCACGAACCATTTGAAATGGTTGCGGCACTGGAGGCACCCGTTGACCCACAAGGCCAGCAGAACTCCTACTCCCTGGATTGTGCACCGGCCACCTGATACAGGGTCCAACTCTGGAGGGAGCACTCCCGTCCCCAACCACAAGACAACTGCTTAGCACTGCTGAGAGAGTACCAAATGGCTTGAGACTCATGAAGCTGACTTTTAAAAAACCAGTTACCAATCTGAATGCTTCTAATTATACTTCAGGTTATTTAACTTAATGAATGGGAAAGTGGGGCAGCAAAAGAAAAAAAAGGTAATGTTAGGCTCTGTACAAGATTCCTCATTTTAATCTGGAAAGCTGACAAATGGAATACTAGTAATAGTAAATGGTTAGGCTTTTAGGAGGGACCTTCCTTTCCTTCATGTTTCTAGGCGGGGAGAATTTCTGCTAGGCTATCTCTCCTTGCTTCTCTTCCTCTCGCCAAGCATTCCTCTCCCAAAGGAGAAGCGTAACTTATTTGATAGGACTGGGAGAAAAAAGTGAGCTCACCTGGCTCACCTGTGCCCTTCCTCCTTTGAGAGGCTGTCCCTAGAAAATCAGGCGCTCCCTGCTCTGTCATGTGGATCTAATGTTGGGGAGCCTGACTGGTCAAGCTACGTTCTCTGATTCAATCTTTTTTTTTTTTTTTTTTAATTTATTTGACAGACAGAGATCACAAGTACGCAGAGAGGCAGGCAGAGAGGGGGAGGCAGGCTCCCTGCTGAGCAGAGAGCCTGATGCGGGGCTCAATCCCAGGACCCTGGGATCATGACCTGAGCTGAAGGCAGAGCCTTAACCCACTGAGCAACCCAGGCGCCCCCTCTGATTCAATCTTATTAGTAATACAGTCAACACTCTGAGTTCCATCTGAATGATTCTCATATCTGATTCCAAAAGTGGGAGTGAAAGAGGAGTGTTATTTATCAGTACCTTTAAGCTCCAACAGTGACATCACAATTGATGTTCACGATTGGGAAAGCTCACGATTGGGAAAACTGGGAAGACATTTTCAGATTAGAACTTATCTATTATGGCATACATTAGTAAAATATTTAAGGGAGCTGGATCACACAGGAAAATATGCTAAGACTGTAAAAAATGGGGTTTGTAAGCACTGTACTCCGAAAACTGTTGAGTGCAGAGCTTAGGATTACTAAATGTAGAAAACATTCCTATGGCCTGATGTGTGTGAGGAGGGTAGCAGGAAAGGAGGGTGAGTTATAGATGGTGGAGAATAGAAGCAGAATCAAGAAAGCTCTGCTGCAGAAAGGGAGAAAAGGGTCAAGAGGCTTATGTTCCAGTAGGTATGGGAGCAAATTCAGAGGCCCGCCCCAGGAAGGCACCCTGCCTTACCACTGCTAGGGAAACACAACAGGCACATAGCTCGTAGTGAAATGTGGGAGTTAACAGGACAGTAGGTTGGTCAATCTTCACCCAAAGTACTCAACTCAATCCCTAGGGATTTTTTTTTTTTTTTTTTTTTTTTTTTTGGTGTAACTGCCTTAGTTTAATAATTAAATTCTATGGAAAAACTGGATTCTCTTTATAGTAATTGCTTCATAGTTAGCTTTGCTTGCATGCCCCCTACCACACAAAACAAGGGACATCTATATTCATTAAAAGCTGGTTCACGACCCAGGAATTTTAAATGACAATTTGATAATATTTACGTCCCCCTAAAAAGCACCTTTCACATACCTGTACATTAGGAATTGGGCATTCTTTCTTGAGTAGTTTAAATGAGAAGTAGGACACCTGGTAAATATCCGGCCTTTTATCAGGGTCTGGTTCCAACATATACCCTAAGACAAACATATGTGAACATATTTAATAATACCCTAATACTTATTATATTAGCTAGGAAACATAATTTCTCTGTTACCAATTTTTTTTTCATTTTTATTTCTCATAAAAGTCAAACAGTGTAATTAGCTCTTTTCCTCCCCTCTCAGAAATTGAAGTTCTAACTTCCCTAAAACTTTTAATATGTACAAGAAAGTAACAGTTTCTGAACTGAAACAAAGATACTTGAAGTTCACATTCTGTGGCTTGGACAACAGAGACTCAAGCAAGCTCTCATTATTAAAGTTACCACCTTCATATTCTGGTACCTAGGAAGTTATGAGCTTCTGGCTTCCTTATCTTGCTAAACAAATGACTGTCCTTGATATTTATAATCAAAACTTTTTTTTCACTTTCTTTCTTTTTTTTTTTTAGTAATCTCTACCCCCAACATGGAGCTAGAACTTGTGACCCTGAGGATCAGGAGGCACATGTCCACCACCTGAGCCACCAAACACCCCTCAAAACTCAAATTTTAAAAAACTGACTTATTATTCCTTTGTTGGAGATATTAGCTAGTTTCCGTTCTAAAAGAAATTACAAAATGATAAATGTATCTCTACTTTTACATATTCTATAGAACATTTGTTTATTTCCAGATCCTTTAAGCTTCCACCCTTTCTGGAGCTGGAAAAATCCCCAGGAAAAACATCTTTGTGAAGACACACAAACAGACACATGCATACATACAAACAACAACGCAAGGCCTTACTGTTTAAGGAACCAAATGAATGGTCTGAACACTAAGGCTGATGAGGCTGCAGTCTTGTGAAGGCCTTGCAGAAGAAGCAGAGTTTGGGGGCGCCTGGGTGGCTCAGCTGGTTGAGTTCAACTCTTGATTTTGCCTCAGGTCATGATCTCAGGGTTGTGAGACTGAGCCCCGCGTCCAGCTCCTGGCTCAGCCGGGGCTCTGCTTGAGATTCTCTTTCCGTCTCCCTCTGCCCAACCCTAGTCCCCAGCTCGTGTACACTCACTCTCTCTCTCTTTCTCAAATAAAGTAAAAAAAAAGAAAGAAAGAGCAGGATTTGGGCTTGAAAGCAGGAAAGAATTTAGTCAGTTGCGGGAAAGAGGAAATAAAGATATTCTTGGTGAAGGAATAGTTTGGGCAAAAATGCACTTGGGTGAAAGGCAAGGGAAGGCCCTGTTGTTGAGGAAATGTAGATGCCAGCGGGACACAGAGAAATTTCTTTGTCAGAGAACACAGGGAAATAAGGCTAGCTGGGTGGAGTGGAACCAGAGTATGAAGGGTCTTAAATGCCATGCTAAGAAGCTGGGCCCTCCTGTGGGACCACGGGCAAACCAGGAAGTTTACTATGGGGACCTGCTAGGGGGGCACTGTGTAAGACCAATCTCAGGGTGAGGCGGTGCTGGACTGACTGACTGAGGAGATAGGCTAGTGGCCACTCCCCGCTACAGGCACGTGCTGGCCCAGTGTGTATATACTGTGGTGACAGTGATGAGAACAGAGAGAATGTGATGGCGATAGGAGAGACTCCCAAGAATGAGCGCTGCTTAGAAAACGCCTGACTGTACTCTCTTGAGAGCCAAGTCCAAAGAAAACCTTAAGTTTCCATTATCCCAGCTTGAATGGTGACACCACTGATAGAAACTGAAAAAAGAGGGGAACTATGTATCGGGAGTAATTGGGCAAGGACAATAAATTTAATTTTAGACCCGAGACTTTAGGGTGACTGTGGAAACTTCAAGCAGTTTGTAAAGAAATAGGTCAGAGTTTGGGAAAGATGTCAGTGTTACAGACACTCATGAAGAGTTATTTTTCCTAATATGAATGGCTGTATAAATGTTAAGAAATGTAGTCCTCCAAAATCCTACCATTCTAGCATCAGATCTGGCCATTTCCTATATATCCTTCCAATGTCACTTAGGTAGCTACAGTTCTAGAATAGATATACAGTAGTCCCTCCTTATCCGGGGTGGGGGAGGGAAGAGGGACAAGTTCCGAGACCCCCAGTAGGAGCCTGAAACTGTAGTACTAACTCCGAGAGATACTGTTTTCTCCTATACATACATACGTATGATAAAGCTCAATTTATAAATTAGGTACAGTATGAGATCAACTAACAATAATAATAAAATAGAGTAATTATAACTATATGCTACAATAAAAGTTAGGGGAATGTGGTCTCTCCCTCTCAAAACGTCTCATCACACTGTACTCACCCTTCTTGTAATGACGTGAAAGCATAAATGCCTGTGTGATTAGATGTCGTGAGGGAATGACACAGGCATGGTGACATAAGGTTAGGCTACTACTGACTATATATCGGAAGTAGGATTGTCTGCTTCCCAGTGTGGTTAGCGGTAGGTAGCTAAAACCGCAGAAAGCAAATCCAAGGATAAGGAGGGACTACTCTCCTGCTTTACCTCTGAAAACCATCCAACAACCATTAAATGCCACACACTGTCTCTTTAAATTATCCCCCCCAGCACACTTTTTGTTTCATAAACAGAAGAAGAGGATTGATGAAGTTGGCCCCGTGGAATGGGTAGTTGTCTAACAGCTGTAACTACGTTACCCTGGGTAAGTTACCTATACTTTCTCAGCTTTGGCTTCCTTGTTTGTATAATGGGGATAATTACATTTACTATATGAGATTTTAAGAATTAAATAAGGTACGAGGAGGCCCTCAACAACTGTCAGATGCTCTACCATATCTCCCTCTATTTTTTTCAATGCAACCCCACCCGGGACCCAAATGGGGACCCAAACCATCCCAGGACTTATAACCTATCATGGTTAAAATTTAGATGCTAAATCCCCTGACCAATGTGAAACGATGATAAACTATCTCTGTTTCACATTTAAGTACAAGGGCTTGTGCAAAGATTACTTGTTCTACCATCTGGTTAATGAACTGGCACATATGCTTGCTAGGATGATGCAGAAGAGTGGGGCATCTAAAAAAAACACTTTAAACCAAGCACCAAGTTTAAATGCTTGTTATCAAAATCCAGTGATTAACCTAAAGAGAGAAAAAAAAATCTTGTTCCACAGAGTTATACAGTCTTAATTATGTATTCACTCCAGCCAACGCATGGCAATCATTTCAATTTGAGTTGCTTCCAGTTTTGCAAAGATGAATTTCTTATCACTTGATAGGAGTCAGCTGGACTCTTTCATACTGACTGCAAGAGAACAGAGCAGTTCTGTGCCGCTCAGAGCACAGTTGGGATTTCTGCTCAAGTGCAAAAGAGCTTAGATTTCTGGTTAAAAGACCTATGACTCTAACTAACGCTGTTTTATGTCATCTTTGAGTGACCAACCATTACCAGATGACTTATCTTTGCATCCAACCCATCCCTCCTGCGATCCAGTTCCTCTGCCCCCCAGTTCATTCCTGGAGATTAGAGGTAAACACATGAAACGAGAAACTTGAAATACTTACTAATTAGGCAGTGCATGTCTTGGGAATATCGAGAGTTATCAGGAATTGTGAAGTTTCCATCACAAATTGCCACCTGACTCTCTCCAAATGGCAAAGTGAAGTAGCATAATTTATACAACAAACATCCAAGAGCCTAAAAAAATAAAGCGGATTGCTACAAGTGGTTTATTTACCATAACTGCCGATGGGTCTACTGAGAGATACTGGCCTCGTCCACATTTACAAGCAGATACAAACATTCTGTACTATTAACCTATCAGAAACTTGAATTTAGAACTCAACACCACTATTTAGCTGTCGACGTACATTATTTTGACCATCATTACCAAACTGTGTTCCAATAAGGAACAAGCATTTCAGCTATTTTGCTCTTAAGAATTAGTAATGCATATATGAAAACCACCTAAATAATGGGCAGGTCACCTGAATAATTTTCACAGAACTCTAAAGTCATTTCCTTTGACATGATTCACGAGGCAGTGGCTGGTCACCTGGAGTGAAGAATAACCCTGAGGGTCAGGTAGACAGTGACATGGTACAGTGGCCACTCTCGCTATGGCACTGTCTGCATTAAACTTGGGGGTTTATGGTCAAGACTGCTGGTATCTGAGCTGCGGATAGGTTAGCTGACACCTACCCAAATGTCTGCCTTCGTAGTGATGATTTTGCCACTGTACAGGTTGACCATTTCTGGTGCTCGATAGGACAGCGTTGTGTATCTAAAATCAAGAGATTTGTTTTTTGTTAAATATGTCAATGCTATAATTAAAAACCAGGGGTAGCAGAAATAACTTTTTATTTTTTTATTTTTTTGCATTTTTAAGTATTTTTTTCCATTTTATTTTATTTTCTTTTCAGTGTTCCAACATTCATTGTTTATGCACCACACCCAGAAATAACTTTTTAAAAACATATACATTAAATTTAAAAAGTCTAGTTCCCTGGGAGCAATCCGCAGAAGAGAGCATGAAATACCAGTGCAGAGAAAATGAAAAGCTGTCCTTGGCCCGCCCCCATTGCCCTCTAGAAGCAGTCCTTCTATCTGAGAGCACGAGGAGACCCAGACACTGAGGCACTTCAATAAACACTAAAAGCAACTCTTCTTGGGTCCTCCAATGATAAAATCTCCTGCAAATCCTTGTTGTCTGATAGTGTATTTATACTGTATTCTCTGATTTGTTTTTAAAAACAGCAATTCCCTTAGATTTGGCTCAACTCAGACATGTCATACAGGCTGAGACACTGGAGAAGGGCAGAACGGGGTGGGAGGTGGCTGGTCTCTGCTGCTGGAAGAGGGATGAAGCAACAGTCTTCCTCTTATCTCTGGCTCAAGTAAAGACAGTATAAGCTCAACTTCAAAGTGAGTGTCTTGATGTTACCAAGCACATGACTATGCTGCTCAAGTCTCCAAAGCCCAGAGGCCACCATGGTTCAGGTGTCCACCAGACCAAAGTCTTCCCGCCCCAGCTTGGCTGCCGGGGGTGAAGCAGGAAAGGAGATTGAGGATCAGGACAGAGGTGTGCAGACGAGACTGCTGGTTTATTATCGGTGTTAGTGAGTGTTGTTGCCTGTGAAAAACCTAACACTCTGGACAAGAAGGGGAAGATGGTTCAGGTTCTTACTAGAGCCAGAAATCTAAAGATGCTTTTTGTCATCCAAGTCAGTGATTCTGTATCTGTAGAGACTTCATAGCCCTACTTACCATTAACTCCACTAGACTGGTGGGCTCCTTATGAGCAAGAAGGAGTACACAGCAATGCAGGCTTCATTGGAAAGTACATCCAACTGACTGATAATGTCCCAGCTGTTGTGATTCCACTTGAAAACATCACAGTCCTTCTACAGTTTGTGTACCATGCAACTTTTTAAGGACTATGTGACATAAGTCAAAAAATATATATACAGTGATCACTGGGCCACTGATAAAGTACTATATGATTCCTTCATTTTACTCTACTGATAAATGCTTATGGACCCCTTCCACATTCTCCACTTATAATCAAATGCCCCAACTGCCAACATGATGCCCTGAGATAAGGGGCAACATGACCAGCACCATGGTCTTCCCACCCTGACCTTTTCATTCATAAGCTCAAAGTACGGGTACAGATCTGGTCATGGACAAAACTCCAAGAAAGGAGGAAAAGCTTACTTCTTAATCTCATCTTCTACTGCATTGACTCCTTCAGTTTGTGGATTCTGAAATTTGTTAGTGGCGCTTCCAAAGTCACACAGGACGTAGTGGCCTCGGTCGTGCAAGAGGATATTTTCAACCTGAAAAACATTTCCCAACCACCCATTCCAAAATATTATTTAGTGATGCATATAAAAATCTGGTTCAGAGTCATATAAATATTTCACAGCTGATAATACTATTAATATGCACAGGAAAGTTATTCCCCTCCAAGTATCTTGAGAGGGGTCATCCCAAGTGAACAAAAGAGCAAACCGTAGTAACAGGGTGAAATGAGAATAGAGGAGGCAAACTGAGGAATTCCACAATGCGGAAGCAAAAGTCCCATTTTCCTAGATTTCCAGCCCCATTTCTCACCTCTGCAGAAATAGTCCTAATAATTTCTTTTTTTTTTTTAAGAGAATTTATTTATTTATCTGACAGAGAGACAGAGCACAAGTAGGCAGAGAAACAGGGGGAAGCAGGCTCCCTGCTGAGCAGAGAGCCCGATGTGGGGCTTGATCCCAGGACCCTGAGATCATGACCTGAGCCGAAGGCAGAGGCTTAACCCACTGAGCCACCCAGGCGCCCCTAGTCCTAATACTTTCAAGCCTGTGTATCTTTCCTCATGTTCTTCTTTCAGGCTAGAATGTTCTCTGTGATCCCACCTTCTTACCCAACTATCAATATCCCATTCATCTTTCCAAATCCAGTTCAAATGGCACCTCATGTTTGAAGCCTTCCTCAAGGACCCACTGAGACAAATGTCACTCCTTCCCCACGGTCCTTTAGCACTTCGTTCTTCCTGATGTCAATTATTTCACTGGGCCTTATACACGCATATATCAATTTCTTTACCACACTACGTTAGGATTTCTGGAATAATAAATATTTGCTATATTTTAGATACTTCTCAAAGTGATTAAAGGCCTGTGGGCAAATGTGCAGTTTTCCTATTAAAGTATTATCTTTTTATAGATGAATTATTTGGACAGTGAGTTAGCAGTTCCAAGTAGAAGGGAGCTTACAAATATCAGAACCTCCAGAAATCTCTGGTATCAAAGGACTATGCCAATGAAAGAATAACTCCAAGATGGTGGGCGCTTCTGTACTCAAGATGTAGTGAGTAACTGTTGGTATAGGTGAACTGAGCTGACTGGTGTGCTGGAGGACAGACCTGGCTCACGTGGGCAGTAAAATGGCAGCCAAAACATCTTGTTGGGCCAGCAAGTCTGGTAGTCTCCATTGTCTTTTGTTATCAGCTTTCCAAAGACTGACCACCTTTAGAAAACAAAGGCAAGAGTAGACTACAAGCTCCTTCAAGACAAGCACCATCTCTCTTTCTCTTTTTTTTTTAAAGATTTTATTTATTTATTTGACAGACAGAGATCACAAGTAGACAGAGAGACAGGCAGAGAGAGAGAGGAGGAAGCAGGCTCCCTGCCGAGCAGAGAGCCTGATGCGGGGCTTGATCCCAGGACCCTGAGATCATGACCTGAGCCAAAGGCAGAGGCTCAACCCACTGAGCCACCCAGGCGCCCCAAGACAAGAACCATCTCTTAATCCTGTTTATAGTCTTCTCTACCAGGGCCTAACATAGTGCTTGCTATAAAAATGCTGGTTGAATGGAATAAGCTAAAAAATAGAAACACACTTAACACCGTGTTTGTGTGTGTGTCCGTCTGTCAGAAGCGAGACAGAAAGCCACCAAATGCCCAGGCCATACTACTACTACTCTTTCTTTAGGAAAAAAAAAAAAAAAAAAAAAATCTGGTCAATCGTGAAAGTCTCTTGTTCCCACACTTGTTTCTATACTTGCTTTAGTTCTTCTGAAAATTACATTATATATTACAAAAATGTTCACTGTACATTCTGTATCAGCTAAATCTACTACCTAAAGCCTTTGCTGCAAACTGATTCTTTTGTTTATTGTTTTTTACTCCTACGAGTCTCCAGCATGTGTTGTTATCAGGGGTTTTGTTATTGTTGCTGTTAACACACGTTCCTTGGAATTCATCTGTGGGAAGCCTTGGAGGCCTAGGTTTAAAATCTCTTTTTCTTCCTGAGAGGATACTCTTGTGCACCTGGGGCACTATTAACCTATAATCACTTTAATCTAGAATCTTGACCTCGGGATTTTTAGCCACACAGGCAGGGTGAACTATGGCCACCAGTTCTCGTGGATATGCTCTTGGTCCCCAGAGACAAGGCTGAGGCAAGCAAATATTTCTATCATCTATAGCTTTTTATAAAGCTCATCAGTTTAACTTATTTATACAAAGTGACACAGTCAAGGTATCCTGAACATATACTCACTTTAGGAATCTAAAATTATTCCAACAAAGCAATACTAACACTTGCAATCTAATTCCGAGGTTATAGACAGATCGGCTACCACTTACTGAGCTTTTACTGAGTATTACTGTGCTCAGCACCTCACATGGGATTATCCTCATAATAATATAATAATATCCCTGTTTTACAGATGCAGAGGGTGAGGCTCACAGTGATGAAGCTGGGAAGTAAACTTAGGCAATTTAATTCTAGAGAAAGGTAATTAATTACTTTTCTGCAGGGGCAGGAAGCAAGTTAGAAGCAGAGCGTTTCTTAGGGTCCCCAGCCATAATACCCTCCAACCGTGGTGGGTGGTATGTTCAATGTACTGGAGACATGCTTAAGGACAGGGCTGCCTTAGTCCCTTACGTTCAGAAATGCTCCATAATAGGAATCTAGTCGATAAGGAAACAGGTGACTAATTACTAGCCAGCCTGCTTTGCTCAGTGTCTCTTAAGCATTCCCTGCATCGCCTGCTTTGTCCTTTTATTCAACTGCTCCATTTGTCAAATCATAGCCATTCTATGAGGCCTTGCTCGAGTCCTAACTCCTCAGTATAATCTTCCACGGCCAGGCTATAAAATCTGTAGAACTTACTGTCCACGAGGGGCTGGCGAAGGAAGACCTTCGGACCAAGTTAAGCCATGCCCATTCGTTACTTATCCCCTAGTCCATGGTTGCTGCATTTGAGCTCCATTGGAGAGCCGAGCGGTTGTGACAGACAATACGCTGATAAGCCTAAAATATTTACTATCCGGGGGGCGCCTGGGTGGCTCAGAGGGTAAAGCCTCTGCCTTCAGCTCAGGTCATGATCTCAGGGTCCTGGGATAGAGCCCTGCGTCGGGCTCTCTGCTCAGCAGGGAGCCTGCTTCCCCCACCTCTCTCTGCCTACTTGTGATCTCTCTCTCTGTGTCAAATGAATAAATAAAATCTTAAAAAAAAAAAAAAAAAGGGTGAGGTTTAAAAAAAAAAATTTACTATCCGGTCCTTGGCAGGAAAGTTTGTCAACCCCTGTCTATAATCATACTATGCCCATGTGTGTACTACAATACCCAGGTGGGATTTCACACGCCACATACCCCTCGATTCCTTATTCAGTATCCGTTAGTAGCAATCTTCCTTCCCCGCATCACGCGAAACCACGCGTCTCCTACTGTACATGCACTGCTCTTTCAAAATTAATGTCTATACTGCCAACGCTAGAATGTATAATCTAGAAGACCAAGAAGTTAACTCACTTCAAAACACAAACAAGGTAGTTCCAGGGACCAAAATCACTGGGTTAGAGGGAGGAGGAAAACCAAGCAAAGACAGAATGACGATGAGGCACATTGGAGTTTTTGTTCTGTTTTTATTTCGCCCCAACCACCTCCTTTAAAAACTAAGTTTGTGTTTCTGGTTAGAACTCTGGTTCTGAGTGGCAGAACTCAGCATTACACTCTATCAACCTGGTCCCCACCTCAGCTTGCCTCCTTCCCATAAAGATAACATCATACAAACCTATGTTTGCAGAAAAAAACAGTTAAAAATGAAGGGTGTGTACAAAAGTGGACACAAAGCCAAACTATCAACGTAGGGGAAAGCCTCATCAATATCGGAGAAATGCTAAGGCAGGGGTACCTGCGTGGCTCAGTCTGTTAAGTGTCTGCCTTCAGCTCAGGTCATGATGCCAGGGTCCCGGATTGAGCCCCGCATCGGGCTCCCTGCTCTGTGAGGTATCTGCTTCTCCCCCTCCCTCTGACCCTCACCCTGCTCTTGTGCTCTCTCTCACTCTCTCTCTCTCAATAAATAAATAAAATTTTTTTAAAAAAAGAAAGAAATGCTAATGCAGGTAAGAATGGTAAAGGTCCGCTCTGGCCGCTTTGCCAGCTTGCTGGGAGGGTCACGAGGTGGCAAAGGTGAACTCACTTGGCAGCGGCCACCGCACCAGCCGCCACACCCTCTGCACCTTCTCAGTCTGACCCTGTGACTTGGGAAACCTGCAGAAACCTCCA
Source organism: Martes martes (assembly GCF_963455335.1). NCBI lineage: Eukaryota > Metazoa > Chordata > Mammalia > Carnivora > Mustelidae > Martes > Martes martes. The sequence continues at coordinate 85,988,094 of NC_137896.1, forward strand.
AGGTCAAGCTGGCCACTGCCCTTCGTCACCAGCACCACCACCACCACCAACACACTGGACACAGAGCCTGGCATGTGACAACCACACTGGACTTGGAGGTCACAGGACCTCAGGGACTAATCAGATGTCTGACCTCAGACAAACCTTTAAGCCTTGTCAGACTTGTTTCTCACCGGCAAAGTCAAGCTAATAATATTTCTATCGCTGCTGTTATGAAGCAAGTAAGAGAATGAGCATGAAAGCAAACTGTAAATCTCCCTCTATAAGCCTAAGAAGTTATGACCACTCATTTAATAGAGAAACACACACATTCGAACTCCTACTATATGCCAAGGAGGTTCTGGGGGTAAGGCTGTGAACAAATCAAGGTTCACCTGCTCACGGAGCTTAGAGTCCAGCGGAAGAGATTAAGGAAGTAGGTATAATAGCCAGGTGGTGATAAATGTTATAGGAAAAACCCCCACAGGTTAAACACATGTGAAGTGAAGAGGGACGCTACTGCAAACAGCACAATTGGAAAGGTCACCGCAATGAGGTGAGCAGAGACACCTGAATGGAGGGAGAAGGTGTGGACCACCCAAGAGAGGAGGTGCCTCCCGGAGGACAGCCCGCAGGACGGCACTGAGATGGCAGCAGGCTTGAGGCACCTAAGGCACACAGACAGGCCACCATGGCTGGGACAAAACTGTGCTGGGCACTGGAGTTACAAAGAACACCGAAGACATGGGGGCTGGAAGGTCTCCCGATGAGTGCCCTTAGGAATGGGGAGACCAGATAAAGCCAGGCCTCGGGTTAGTGAAGGACTCAAGTAGCTGAAAGTGGTAATAGAAGCAAAGGCACAGAGACAAGAATGACAACAGTAACAACACAACTAACAACACTCCCTATGAACCACATGATACACCCTGCACTTTCACCTACGCAATCTCATGAGACTCTTACAAAGCCTTATTGTCCCCAGTTAACAGAAGAGAAAACCGAGTCCAGTTACCTAACATGCCTTACGTCACAAGGCTGGTAGGGCAGGATGTGGGCTCAGGCTGTCTGACCTCTGAGGCTAACCCTCCCCACTGCACTGATGCGCATTATGCAGGTATGGAATGTGGGCAGCTCAGACAGGCGATCTCGGAGGGAGCAGGAGAGACCACCAGCTGACAAATGGCAGACTAGGGAAGGCCCCTCGGGAGCCACTCAGCAGCAGACGAAAAGAGGTGTTTGAGGAAGGTTAGCCAGTGACAGGGGAGAAGGGGGAAAGTGAGAGCAGGTGCCATCGTCCAGGGGGAAGTGACTAAGGCCAGGGCTAGAGTAGGGCCCAGAGGGATTCAGTGAGACTAGGAAGGTAGAAAACCAACTGGACCTTCATATATCATCTTCTGGAAGCTCCATAGAATTTGCGGAGTGACTTTGTTTTTGGCCAAGTCCCTTGAGATGTTAGCCTGACACTGGTTACAATCCTAAGGACTTCCAGCTCTTTGCAAGTTTAATAGTACTGACCTTACTTCCCAACCTATTGGCTTAATAGGGTTATTGAAGTTGTCACTCCCAAACTCTGCCCACAGCTTTAGCTAAAAGGTCTGGAAAGCCCCCTCCTACTGACCCTTCATTTTGACATTATTCCAAGCAGATATGGCATTCAGGCATTTCGGTCACAGAATTTATTACCACTAGAAATTCTGGAGAATTTGATAAACGTAGGGTTTCAAACTTATGATTCTAAAAATGGGATAAGAATCTTCATCCTACCATACTTCGTGAAATCAAAATCTCTTTTCTGACAAAAGAGGAGACATTCATGATTTTTTCAGTCTGAATGCACTTATTAAACCTTAGCCCTTTCTTCCCCTTTCTTAAGTGCCTAGACAAACAGCACAGTATAACAGAGCAAAACCAGCCAAATAAAAACCAAGATGGGAGTAAAAGACCCGTGGCCTTTGCTCTGGTTTGATCACAGAATTAGCTGTGCAGGTGACAGCCTTTCTGGGCAGAAGCTTCCTCACTGGTAACAGGAGAGGCTGGCTTAGGTAACCTTCCCAGCTCTATGAACCCATGATCTAGAGTGATCTCTTTATTTCCTCAGAGAGAGAAAAATTAAAACAAAACAAAACAGGGAAGTGATGAAAATGTTAAAATAATGTATATGAGGAAAGACCTCCAATGAAGAACAGAGCTTCTATCATGGCTATTTTTAGAACATGAGCTGCTTAAGGACAGGGACCACTTTCAACTTACTTCCTACACAGACATTGAAGGAGAGACCGCACGTGTGGTGGGCAGGGCAAGAGGGGGCTTGCCTCAGTTCTGGATGGGAACAATGAACCCCCATGCAGGGCAGCCCAACAAGTGGATCCACAGCTGGCCGGGCCTGCGCTCTTTTTCATGTCCTACCCACTTGTATTCAAGGTGAGGCCACCTCACCAGACGTAAATCCTGCTCAGAGAGGCAACTGAAGACCAGCAACTGGCATTCTCTCTCTGGCCAACAGGGGAATAAAGAACTTCTTGGCTCTGGCTACTGCTGGCACTATAGCGGCTGGACATGGAGCTCCGAGTGTCCCAGACTACAGGATGGCAAACAAGGAGGTACACAGGGACTCTGTAGTTGGGCCTCAGGAGTCTGGCAGTGTGGTCAGCAAATGGGATTGCCCACCAAGCACATTTTAGCAGAAATCAACAAAATCTCACTTGCTAATGAAAGGGGCTAAATGGCATGGAGTGGAGGATATATGGAATTTGGGAAAGCTTCCATCAAAACAACCAGGAGTCAATGACTAAAATCGACAGCAGGTGGGACTCTTCTGGAACAATTACAACCGGGGCCTCCTCCCAGGGGGCCCCTATTTACATTCGACTATTTCCAAGGTAGAGGAGAAATGGCAAGTCTCCGGAGCTACGGGTGCCCACCTGGCGGTCCCCACTACAGATTCAGACACAACTACAGAGTCCAATACTGTGTCATCAGCACAGTATATGCTGCGTATATGTGTATATGTGACTATATAATTGGTATATGTGTATATGTGTATATGCTGTGTATATGTGACTATATAATTGGAAAGGCCTGGTACAAGGAGAGAGTAATTAGCAGAATTAGCCGACTCTCAGGAGCACCAAGGAGGGCTGAGGGGCACAGGGCCGGGGGCGAGCTGGGGAACAGAACACAGCAGCCTCTCCTCTGATTCCCCTCTAGCCACGTGCCTCTGCTAACATATCTCACAGGCTGTTCAGTGCAGTGAAGAAAGAGTCTGGGGCTCCCGCTGCCTGAGCCCAAGCACTGTCCTACCCCCTGTCCCCGGGCTAGACCTTGAGCTCCGTGCTTCTGGCTCCCGTCACTGCCTCACAGCAGCACTGTGAGCACCACGGGGCACTGCCATGCTGGAAGTATGTAAATTAGGGAGGTATAATCGACAGGTATGCAATGACTCACCAATGAGGCCTCATTTAATCCAGTTCAAATAAAAGATTTTGTTTAAGAACATGGGAACAGCACTCTCTACAAGGATGCTCAGTGGTCGCCTCTGTCTCTTCCTCTTGCCCTTACCTCCATGCCCCGTCAAGTGCCTACTGTGCCAGGGATGTGCCTGGAGATGGACACGCACGCTCTTAAGCCTCCTTGTCCCCTTCTCTAGGAAGCCCGCGGGCTCTCCTCTCTGCCTAAAATGTCCTTCATCCTCTCCACGATCACACATATCCCACCGGCCTGTGAAGTCCCACTCTCTGACCATACAGTAAACAGCTCGATTCTCCGCTGTTCCACACTTTGTTCTAGAACCTTTGTACGTCACCACTGTTTCAAGTCTAAACATTTCATTTATATTCTCTCACCAACACTTAAAACATCTTGGGGGTAGGAACCATATTCTACCTATACCACCTTCACAGAATTATGTACTTGTACTATGCTAGGCTCATAATAATTACTGAAACGCATTCTCCTTTTTCTACTCAGAAAAAGGGCTCACTGCAGAGGGTCACTGGAGAAGGCTAGCTAAGGCTTCTGAAGGTATGTACTACCTTTCCGTCAGCTAACTGTTTTAGTACAGAAATGCCAACATGCATGTACCACTTTATACCGACTGGGCTGGCTAAAATAAAAATGACAAGAAGAGCTGGGGAGAATGTGGAGAAACCGGAACCCTCATGTATTGCTGCTGGGAAGTGAAATAGTACAGCCACTCTGGAAAACAGTTTGGCCGTTCCTCTGAAAGTTAATTGCGGTTACTACGTGACCCAACAATTACACCCCTAGATGTACACACAAGAGAACTGAAAACATACACCCACTTAAAACTAGCACACAGATGTTCATAGTAGTCTTTTCATACTACCTGAAGAAGAAACAATTCAAATGTCCATCAACTGAGGACTAGATGAACAAGATGTGGTCTCGCCACACTATGACGATCATGCCATGAAAACGAACGAGGTACCATTACTGCAACACAGATGAACTCTGACACCACGGTTAGGTGAAAGAAGTCAGATGCAAGAGGCCACTTACTGTATGAGCTATTTATGTGACATGCGCAGACCGCACAACAGAAAGCAGATTAGTGGTTGCCTGGGGCGGGGGTGTGAGAGGTGGGAATGAAGAGTGATTGCTGATGGATACAGGGTTTCCTTTGGGGAGACGAAATGTTTTAGAATTAGATGATGGTGATGGTTGTACAGCCTTGTAAACAGAGTAAAAGCCACTGAATTGTATCCTTTAAAAGGGTGAATTTTATGGTTATTAATTATATCTGAATTTTTTAAAAAACAAAAAACAAAACTAAAAACCTTGACACAGAAATGCTAGTAGGCTGCTATGATCCTCAGACTCGAGAATATACAAAACCCACATGGGGTGATTATTAAGCTCTGAATTCCTGGGCTTCCCTGACACCGCCACAGAAGTTACGGCCCACCGGGTTCCATGTGGAATCCGGTAGCCTGCATTTAACAAGCACACCAGGGGATGCTGATCCCAGTTACGAGCCATGAAGCAGGTTTCTCAAAACACAGGTGTAATGATTTAGAATCAGAAGAACAGGATTCACTTTCAGAACCTGCTCCTTTCTGGCTATATGACCTCAGTCAAGTCACGTAACCAATCTACTCCTGAGTTGCCCTAACTGTAAACGTAAAGAAGAACATCTTCTTCCAACAGCGTGTATGTGTGTGAAGTGTCTGGTAGTATACACGGCACACAGTTGGTGTGCCATACATGCTGGTGAATCCCAGCCAGGTGCCAAGGCCATTGGACAAACATTATCAAGTGACTATATAGTCGGAAAAGCCCGCTGCAAGGAGGTATTAATTAGCAGAACAAATTTTTAAAATAATCACTTACTGGATTTTGCCAAATATGAAACAGACGTTAAAAACCAAGCATCACTATTTGCAAACTATTGAAATTAGTCTATCATTTTCCATGCCTCTGACCGTAAATTTGGGACTATATCGGGAAAAACAAAAACAACAGGTATTTATTTAGTCAGTTGATGACTATAAAGGATTTCTAAAGGCTACTTGGGTAATAAAAGCCATACCTGTACCCTACTTTCTTTTTTCTTCTTTGTATCTTCTCTTACCAAGCAGAATGGAAGAAATAGGAGGTTACCATGCATGTTCTGTCACATCCCCCAAGTGTCTCCCCATTCCCGGGGCCTATGGGACATAGCCTGTAGGAAAGCACTTAAGGAAACAGTGGGGCCGTTACCTTCAGGTCACGGTGGATGATCGGAGTCTTGCACTGATGCAGGCGGGCAACGGCTTCGCAGGTGTCACAAAATATCTGGAGCACTTCATTCTCTGTAAAACCTGTTTGCAGGCGCTGGTTCATCAGGTTGACCACCTGGCCTCCTGCGAGGGGGCACAGAGCAAGCGGGAGGTTAGCAACATTCTGACTCACCACTCACTCAAGACAATGAATGGGCTGTCCACAGAAGAGCAACCTGGACAAAGGTCACTGGCTGAGCCACGACTGCAATCCAAGTGTCTTGATTCCCAGACCCAGATTCGTCTTCTTACAATCTTCTTACAATCCAGGGCCTCCTCTGATGCAGCAAAACCCGTTTATTTTATAAAGTACTCCAGATGTGAGCTGCCTTCACAACATCTTGAGGATCAGAGAACTGATGGTCTGGTCCTGCTCTAGCCACTTGGTTATGCTGTCCCTGTTTGTACGGGATGAGGCCACAGGTTCAACATGCCGTATTCCTTAGTAAGAATGAGACTTAGTAAGAAAGAGACTCCAGAAACAAGAAGAAGACAGCTTTCTGGTCTGTCGTTTAGGAATGGCTTGGTCTCTCTAGCCTCACTCACTACTTGCTGCCGAAAATGCAGAAATGCTCCACCAATATTTCATCTCCAGGACCAGAAGACTGATGACCTCACTTACAAAATTATCCAGATCCCTGGATGTTCCCACTGCCTTGTCTCGAAACATTTTACCATCTAAAAAGGAATGGAGAGGAGGAAACAAACTGCCAAGTTCAAATTGGGTAGTATCTTATAAAATTGGCTTAGGGTTATTACAGAATTGGCTGAAATTATCAGTTAACATTACATTTTGGGGATTAACCACATATTTAATTTATGGACAGTACCTTTAAAGGCAAGGAAAATTCAGTGGAAGTACGGATGATTATAAAACAGGGCACCAAACAGTGAGGCAGTGACCCAAGCTTGTAAGTGGCAGTTGCTTAGGCCAAAAGAGCCAGACCTCCAAACTGGTTGTATGAAAGGCAGTCAACTCTGAATCAAGTCAAGCTACAGTCTGTACGTCCCAAGATAAAGGCTGCTTGAAACTCCAAGCTTTCAACTACTTAACTCCACTGTTCACAGCAGCATCGTTTGAGTATAGCCTTACTGGCAATTACAGCTTGCAAGCAAGGAGAGGAAAGGTCATTTCCATTAGACGAAAAGAATTATTTTCCCTCATAACACAAGGACGGAGGTGTGGGTGGAGAAGAGAACACATGAGGGAGGGAGTGGGGAGGCTGAATCCTTTCTTCAGTCCATCTGGAGTTGGGACTTTATTATGTGCCTTCATTGCTTGTTTTAAAGCATCACAAATAACACATTCATCCTCACCCTCATACATTCTCATTCACATACAAGCACCAAACCTGCCTGAAGCTAACAAAAGAGGAGTTTCGTATTATCCACCACTTCAAATCGTTTGCCATAAGAATAACCAAGAGGTGACAGCAGGCTCTGTACCTTTCAGTCTCACAGTCTGCCCATCTTTAAAACCACAACAACAGACATTAGGGCACAGGGTACATTCACTGAAATGACCCCCGTGCCCTTGGTAATCAAAGTGCCAGAACAATGGGAGCTCAAGGTCTGGGTTTTACACTTACCCCTACAGAAGTCCATCAGAATGAGCACTTCCCACACATCCCCGCTGCTCACGTTGTTGATACTGGAGTCAATGTAACCAACAATGTTCTTGTGCCCCGACAGGTCTCTCTATAAAGAAGAGTTGGGAAATACAGTATTAGATACAGACACCAGTAGGGACAGAATGAGTGCATCGGTTCCATTAGCACAGATAATTTAAATACAGATAACCTTAACGCAGTGAGAGGTAGGACTGCAGAGGAGGGTCAAGAACAGGTTTCCAGTGGTCTCTGAGAGTCATGGCCAGCTCTTCAGTCAACAGTTCTATAGCCCTACTAAAGCACAGCACGCTCCTGAACAAGATTCTGGAAGCAGATGCACAAAGGGTGCCTACGTGCTTGTTCTATCAGTGCTCCCCGTAAGTCAGGAGCAAAGACGCCCATCTCCAGAAGTACTGCAGAGAGTATGAGCCAGACAGTATGAATTATTTAAACGTGTGAATTTTTAATTCAGAAAAAATAAACTGGTGAGTTTTTTTTTTCCTGGTTGTAGGTACACAAGTGGATTCAACATGACTTTTAAATAGTTTGTACTGTTTTTCTCCCTTTAGGAAATATATGAAAAGAATAACCGCTTCACAATGTTTTGAATGGCCTATGGTGGCATCCCAACCTAAACATTTTGCTCATAATTAAGCCTTTCAAGTCAACCAAATGGAATATAAGATAGGTCCTGTTTCCAGCTCTCTGGTTGGAACTGCATATGCTCTCTTGGGGCTGCTTATGGAATTCACTGAGCCAGCAAATGTTGACGGAGCACTTCCTGTGTGTCAGGACCCATTCAGGCACCAGAGGCTGCCTCACACCTTGCTATCATTATTTCAGCATCCCTAGAGGCAAATCTTTGTAACGATGATGTTTAAAATCCAATGTCATTAAGAAGTAAGTTGGGGAAAGAAAAAGTGAGCAAGCTGGGTAGAAGGATTTTTGCACAAATTCAAGATTAAAAAAAAAACAAACTAGGTTTAATAAATTATTTGGTTTAAAAAAGGGGGAGGATAGTGGAAATATAAGTGGTTGAGTTACCAGACAAACATGACTGTTCAGGCCATAAAAACAGTAACTACCACTACACAAACTGGAGATTTGGCTGCTTAGAGTGACAAATAAAGTCTCTTTTAATCTAAAATTATATACCCAAACAAGAAGAAGTCTCATGGTATCAAAAGAATATACCTGAACCCTGAGCATCAAAGTTAAAATTCATTAGAACTTTCCTCTGAGTGAGGGAGTGAGAACGACTGCTGCTTCAGAAAGGTAGACAAAAATAGAAATGGGACGGCTGGAACTGACAGTGGGAAGTCACTGGAGCCCGATACAAGAACAGTTTCAGAGAAGGGATGGGATGGAGGGCAGGGAGAAATGGACTTGAGCACATAGAGCTGGCGAGTATAGATGAGTCTTCTGGAACATTCTGTGCTCCAGAGAGGAACAGCATTGCCAGAAGGAATTCTCGGGATGAGAGAGAACTGAGCATGGGAGAGTGTAGGGAGCCAGGAGCAGAAACCTTCAGCATAGAGGAGAGGACAAAGGATGACTGATGGAACCTAATCCTGCAGGAAGAGGGGGCGGGGACTGAGGGCACCATTAAAGGGACTGGTCTTAGAAAGAGGAGCAGGAAGGAAACGAAAATGGATATGCATATTGGTTTACAGCTGGAGAAGGGGAACTTCAGTGAGTTCAGTTCTATTGTTCTGTTTTGGGTAGAGAGCAAGACCACGTTTGCAGTATAAGGGAATGAGAAAGCAGCTTGATGAGAGAAATAAAAGGCTTAGAGCAACTACTTTGGATGACAGACAAAGGAGATGATGAGGCAGAAAAAGCCGTCTCTCGAGTTCTGCACAACAGAACGTGATTTCAGGGTTCATGTCGTAGAGCCCCATTCTTCCTCCTGCTTTTTACTCTCATCACCAACTCTTCAAAAACTTGATTTCATTTACACAGTCGAGGAAGGAGGAAGAAATGGAGAGGAGTTCTGAAGCCAAAATAGAGCAGAAGATCATGTTCTCCAAATGTTCACAGGAGGAATGAAAGACTAATGTTTCCACATTAGTAATTTGTCTACATTTAACTGTTTGAAAAAGAATCTGCAATGCCACCTCTGATTTGCCTCACCCCAAGAGGAATAATAAAGACTCAGGAAGGAGGGGGGAAAAAAAAGCATCTGGTAGAGCCAAGAGGAGGTCAAGAGCTATTAGAGGACCCAAACTGGATAATGAACATCTGCAGATGGCATCCTAGAACAGTTGCCAAGCTGTTTGCTGATCAGTTCAAGTTCAAATTCCCGTTCATTTTGTCTTCTGCAGAGTTCCTGAGAGACAACCAAGCAGAAAAGATCTCCTCTTTGGAGGGAGCCCATGGCACTCACTTTTAACGACCTGATAATGCAGCAACATCTCAGATTTTAGAGTAACATCTTACTAGTCTGCAACTGATAGAGAAGATCGATTTGAATGGCTGTGAAATGCAGAAAAGACCAAGAGAAAAACTTACTGCAAAGGGAAACTGACTCACATGGAGGGTTGCCCTGCCCCATTCGTAGCACCAAAAGGCCAGAGGAGGCCCAAGTATTCCCTGGCTTTGGTTAAAAGCCCAGTTCCAGACTTGGAGAACAGAAATGGACACAGAGGTATGGGACAGAACCCACACGGTTTTGGAGCTCAATCACTCAGGAAAAGGCAGGATATAAGGAGGATACCTTGATGCCCTTGGCTTCGACTCTTATTTGGGGTACATGGAGATAAAAATCTATATTTTTGAGTATAAGTCAAAGCGTGATTTTAAGGGGAGAAAAGTTCATTTAAATTATTGATCAGATCAGTTTATATTACATGATTTAAACAGTGGTAAGTCTAAGGAGTGTGTATTGTCCTTTTAAACTTTATATTTAGATTACCATTACAGAGGACTAATAAAGTACTGACATAAACATGCTATTAGAAGACCTGCTTTATTAAGTAGATATTTTAAACGAGTTGTAGTGGCCTTATTAATATATTTAACTGTTTGAGGTGCTAAAAAACTTTCTTCATAAATACATGCAAAAGCTGCCATTTGAAAATCATGCCTTTAGCTTTGTGCAGTGGCAGTATTGTAGTCATGAGGTTTATCCGAGGCGCAATTATTGCTAATTGAAAATCATGCCTTCAACTCAGATCTTATAGGTTATCACAAATCTCAAGTTTATCTGGGGGCCTAATTAATGATGTTTGTAGCACAAAACAGTATTCTATCCCTATGCTCAAAACTCCTACAGCAGGAGGATTCAATCCCCAAGTAAGTACATCTATAAAAACCTTCATATTGAGTTCAGGAAAACAAAGAAGATAGCATTCTAAAGAGCATATCAGTAACATGCCACTCACCTCCAGGCAGTAAAAATGAGTACGGTATATAACTAATTTCCCTATATATTTGCTCAGGTCACCCTTCCTTGGAATGTCAGCATGATATCTGCAAATTCACAGTACTGATAGAGCTTGTATTTGCAAAGATTAAGTTTTCAAAGAGATAATTTACCTGCTTTGACCCTCCATTCAAATATTCAACATTTTCTGCTTTTTATGACTCAGCACTATTCCTACTTCCGGGATCACACCATGGTTCCACAGATGCTTTTAAGCAAATTTCAGGTCCTTTTTAACTTAAAGGTGAAGAAATCCAGTTCTAAGGCCTGAAATTTGTTTATTTCTCCTACTGGATGCTTTTTTTTTTTTAAGTTAGTTGGGTTTTTTTTTTTTTTAGATTTTATTTATTTATTTGATAGAGAGAAATCACAAGTAGGCAGAGAGGCAGGTGGGGGGTGGGGGGGAAGCAGGCTGCCTGCTGAGTAGAGAGCCCGATGCGGTCTCGATCCCAGGACCCTGAGATCTTGATCCGAGCTGAAGGCAGTGGCCTAATCCACCGAGCCACCCAGGCACCCCTCTCCTACTGGATGCTTTGTGAAAGTCTTCTGCCTTACTTTTCTTTGCTCCTTTCCCCCTCAATCACTCTAAATTTCCTTTATAACTCTCTTTGAGGAGTTATTCACAGGCCCAGTAAAACATCAAGTCCAGTATAGTAATGAAAAGAAACACTTTTTTTTTTAAAGATTTTATTTATTTATTTGACAGACAGAGATCACAAGTAGGCAGAGAGGCAGGCAGAGAGAGAGGAGGAAGCAGGCTCCCTGCTTAGCAGGGAGCCTGATGCGAGGCTTGATCCCAGGACCCTGGGATCATGACCTGAGCTGAAGGAAGAGGCTTTAACCCACTGAGCCACCCAGGCACCCCCAAAAAGAAACACTTTGAGATCTAGGCTAGCCCTGGTATTCTATGAAGGCCAAGGTATCTGGGCTTCTGCTTACATAAGAAGCCCAAATAACGATTCTCGTCCCCACACTCACATTGACTCTCCCGTTCCTGAGTCTTACTCACTAGTTAATCCTGTACTTAGTGAATAGATCTTTTTTTTTTTTAAAGATTTTATTTATTTATTTGACAGATCACAAGTAGGCAGAGAGGCAGGCAGAGAGAGAAGGGAGGAAGCAGGAAGCAGGCTCCCTGCTGAGCAGAGAGCCCGACGGGAGGGGCGGGGAGGGGAGGGGTCCTCGATCCCAGGAGACTGGGATCATGACCTGAGCTGAAGGCAGCGGCTTTAACCCACTGAGCCACCCAGGCGCCCCAGTGAATAGATCTTTAAAGTCATCTAAAATCTGATTTAGAACAGTGCTGCTCAAACTTTAATACGCGTATGAATCACCTGGAGATCTTGTTTAAAAGCAAATTCCAATCCAGTAGCTCTAGGAAAGGGCCCCAAATCCTGCTCCTCAGTGGCCACTTAAAGTAGCAAAGATCTAGAACAGTGCCACCCAAAATGTGGCCCACAGATGTGTGCTGCTTAGTAAACTGTTACCAGTGCAGAAGGAGAGAAGAAGCTTGCTTCAGGACATCAATCAATTTAGTAACTAAGTGGACTTACTTCTTTTCCTAGTGATATCTTACCTATGAGGAATGCAGTTCCTTGATTTACATTCTGGCACAATATCCTCTGAATAGCACCCATAGGCTTACAGCCAACTGATATTTGACAACAGTGCCAAAAAAATGCAATGAGGGAAAGATAAGTCTTTTCAAAAATGATGCTGGGATTGTAAGGGCCTATTTAGCCAGAGCGATTCCATCCGGTTAAACAGTGATTTTGTTGTTTATACAGTAAAACTTAAACTGACCCCCCCCCACCCCCGCAGGGAACTTACTTAAAAACAAGTCCCGGAAACCAGTCCCGGGTAACAAAGCCCAAATACAAGGGTGGGTCAGGCCAGGTGGAGGTATCCAATCAGTGGGAGCGCATACTGTCTCCCTAGCTACCAAGGAGTGTGGGTCCCGCCTTTTGGGCGCCAATTCTGACCAAGGTGATAGGCTAGTTCAAATATCTACTAGGGTAATTTGTAATTCAATTGGTGACCTGTGTGTGACCTAGCATGACTGTGAAGCTTTCTCTGTGTGTTACAATCTCATTGCCACCTGTGCGTGGCCAGGCCCAACCACATGGCCTTTGCCCTTAAAAGCTAGTCTGTAAGGCAGAGAGGAGTCACCTCTTTGCAAGAGATGGCCCCGAAAGGTCGGTTTGATTCTCGATGTTTGGCGCGAAATAAAGCTTTGTATCAGTCTCGCTCCTTTAATCATGGACCCATTACTGGGGGACCTTTCAGGACAACTAGATTATCAACATGCAAAAGAATAAATTAGATCCCTACCTCATACCATTCACAAAAGTTAATTCAAATTGGACCAAAGATCTAAAAACTCCCCAAAGAAAATATGCACACAAATCTTCATGGTGTTCGATTAGGTAATAGTTCTTAGATACACCACCTGAAGCACAAGCAATCAAAGGGAAAAAAACAGATAAACTACGCTTCATCAAAATTAAAAATTTAGCACTTCAAAAGACACTAATAAGAAAATGAAAGACAATGCAAAGAATGGGGAAAAAATATTTGCAAACCATACACCTGATAAGGATCCAGTATCCAAGCTATATAAAGAACCCTTAAATTCAACAATAAAAAGACAACATAATGTAAAAATTGGCAAAGGATGTGAAAGGACGTTTCTCCAAAGAGCATATAAAACTGGCTGATAAGCACATGAAAAGATGCTCAATGCCACTAATCACTTGGAAAATGTAAATAAAAACCACAATGAGGTATCACTCCAAACCACAAGGATGGCTATAATAAAAAAATAGAAACAATAAAAAATGTTGCCAAGGATGTGGAGACTGGAACCTTCATACGTTGCTGGAAGAATATAAAATAGTGAAGATCCTGTGGAAAACAGTTTGGCATTTTTTCCAAAAGCAGAGTTACCACTTGATGCAGCGATTTCATCCTTGTGTATATACCCAAGGGAAATGAAACACCATGTTCACACAAAAATTTGTACACAAATGTCCTCAGCAGCAGCACTATTCATAATGCCAAAAACTGGAAACAACCGAAATGTCCATCAGGATAAACAAAATGTGATACACACACACACACACACACACACACACACACACGGAGTCTTATGCAGCCGTGAAAAGGGAAAAGGTACTTACACATGCTATCACATGGATAAAGAAGGCACTCATCCATGCTAAGCATGGTTAAACCATAATTATGCTAAGTGAAAGAAGTCGTAAGAGTCCATATATTAGATTATTCTATTTATATGAAATGTCCCAAATATATACCAGAAAGTGGACTATGTTTGCCAAAGACTATGGCAAGGTGAGCATGAGGAGTGACTGCTAACAGGGATGGGTCTCCTTCGAAGATGATGAAAAAAAAAAAAGTTCTGGAATTAGATACAAGGTGGTGGGTAAATGGCCCTGTGAATATACTAAAAATCACTGAATTATATTTTTTTTTTAATTTTTTTTTAAGATTTTATTTATTTATTCGACAGAGAGAAATCACAAGTAGGCAGAGAGGCAGGCAGAGAGAGAGAGGAGGAAGCAGGCTCCCTGCTGAGCAGAGAGCCCGATGTGGGGCTCGATCCCAGGACCCTGAGATCATGCCCTGAGCCGAAGGCTCACTGAGCCACCCAGGCACCCCACTGAATTATATTTAAAAGGGTGAATTTTTATCTCAATTTACAAAGAAAAGTAGCATGACAAGCTAGGGAAAAAATAAACACGCAAGAGGGAGAAAGAAAAGGAAAACAAGGTTCTCCGAGCAGCACTCATCCAGAGCAGTCAGGCAGCTCAAAACGTAATCCCTGCTAGAGCCTTTTGAGAAGCAGTTTTCTTACAATAATGTCACTTCTTTGGACCCTCAGCCCAAATGCAGACAGCTTGTACTGTTGATGAGTTCTTCCTTACATCCAACTGGAAACTTCCAGCTCTTGTTCCTAGACGGTCCCCTTCAGAGCAAAAAGAGCAAGTCTTCTTTTTCACTTTCTAAACAATTGAAATATTATTATTGAGACTCTAATTTTTTTTCTCTAGGTTAAATATACCTATGTTCATAGACATGTTTTTTTAGTTGCATCACCACTTAAATGCTTCACTTTGTCTGTATCCCTTTGACAAGAATGGCCCCAGGAAATGAATGGAATACTCCAGGTGTGGTCTGACTCACGCACAGCAGACCAGCATCATCACCTACTATTCATTTTATTAACGTAGCTAAAAATGGCATTTTTATCCTTTTGGCAGCTGCATTACACTACACATTCATATTGAGTTAACTGACCGCTAAAATACTAGTCTTTTTCCATTTTACACTGCTTTAAATCTCTGCCTTCCCAGAACTACACTTGTAAAATTGTTAAAATCAAAATTCAAGTGTATGACCTTGCCTTGTTATTTCATCTCATTAGAATCAGTCCATTACTCCAATTCATAAGGATCATTTTGGATCCTGATTCTATTACCCAATGTAGTGGTTATATTTTCCAACTTTATATTAGGTACATAATTGATAAGTGTGTCTTCTCTTTAACCAAGTTATTTGCTAAATGTAAAATAACATAAAACTAATGGTAAGCTGCAGGGCTTTTTTCTTAGAAGGCTTCCTCCAAATATCAAACCACTGGTTAGGAACCGTTATACACAGTAGCTATTACTCCTGGAATCCAGCCTAGACTCTCCAACTTGCTCATAGACCTCTGGTGAGTGTCCTTACCCAAATGACACAATTTTTAGACACTGGACCTAGTGCACTCCCCTGAGCTTCCCATCCAGAAACCCTCCCAAAAAGGCCATGATGTTGATATAACATGGCCTGCTCTTACCCAACCTGAAGGTTCTTTGGATCCCTGCTTAAAGTAAGTAATACACTGGGGCACCTGGGTGGCTCAGTGGGTTGAGGCCTCTGCCTTCAGCTCGGGTCATGATCCCAGGGTCCTGGGATCGAGCCCCGCATCGGGCTCTCTGCTCAGCAAGGAGCCTGCTTCCTCCTCTCTCTCTGCCTGCCTCTCTGCCTACTTGTGATCTGTCAGTCAAATAAATAAAATCTTTAAAAAAAAAAAAAAAGTAAGTAATACACTAACATTCAAAAAGAAAAAAAAAATAAAGAAATAATTTTCTACTCCAGTACTCATCCTCTATAAGGAACTCTCCCTGTTTCTTTCCCTTTCTCCCATTCACCCTCCCTCCCTCTCTTTCTCTTGCATCCTTTCAGTGTTTTGTTCAGGCAAATCCAAACAGTATGTATTATGTATTATGTACACACACACATATCTTACACAAAAAATAGCTTCAAAGCATCTTTTTAAATAATCTGTTCCAGATTCTTGTCCCCCATCAATCCTGATGTCCCTACTGTGCACAATCTACCTTCCTCTCTTTTAGGAATATGGAAACATTTTCTTGCCTCAAATCTTCTGAGATCTCTTCTGTTGAAAGCAAGTCTTCAAATGTCACTGGTGGCAGCTCGCTGTCCTCACTATCAAGCTCACCGCAGATGGAATCCATCTGGGCCAGGAGATGTGAACACAGAACAGCACTTGGTACATCTTGGGCTTCAGTTCTTACCCCTTTAAGTCTGAAGATAACTCATCTTTTCCTGCCTTTGGGTAAAGGAATCTGAACTCCAAAACCCAATTATCTGCCAGAACCCCAAATCCCTTTGGTTCCATCAGGGCACATGTCCCAAATGTTATGAAGGCCTCCTACCATACCCTGGTAAATGGTACACAGCATTTGTCAAAATAAAATGTCTCTGTTGAAACCACTACCTGGGGCACCTGGGTGGCTCAGTGGGTTGAACCTCTGCCTTCAGCTCGGGTCATGATCTCAGGGTCCTGGGATCGAGCCCCGCGTCGGGCTCCCTGCTCAGTGGGGAGTCTGCTTCCTCCTCTCTCTCTGCCTGCCTCTCTGCTTACTTGTGCTCTCTCTCTCTCTGTGTCTAATAAATAAAATTAAAAAAAAAAAAAAAACTTTAGAAACCACTAACTATTCTTGAGTTTGGGTGCGTGCAACACACACAACCTCACTCTGCTGTCAGTGCAGAGAAGACGCTGCTTCTCCAACTACTAACACACAAGCCTTAGCCTGTTATAAATTATGTTGCCTCCTCCAATTCCTTTCACAATTCTGACACTGAGAGAGGTAGGGTTAGGGTATGGCCTCTATCTGACAGAAGTCTGAGCCTAGGAGGGTTAAAAACGTCCCAGAGGGCTTTTGATTAAAATGGCAAGAAAAAAAATTTTTAAGTAAGTTGAATACTTCCTTTTATCGCTGCTTCCTTCTAAAGTCTTACTAAATGATGTAAAGAGTTTGTTTTTTTAAAAAAATACAAACTAGGGGCGCCTGGGTGGCTCAGTGGGTTAAAGCCTCTGCCTTCAGCTCAGGTCATGATCCCAGGGTCCTGGGATCGAGTTCAGCATTGGGGGGTTCTCTGCTCGGCAGGGAGCTTGCTTGCTTCCCCCCGCCCTCTGCCTGCCTCTCTGCCTACTTGTGATCTTTGTCTGTCAAATAAATAAATAAAATCTTTAAGGAAAAAAAAAAGCACAAGCTGAAGAAGACTTCCATTTCCGGGAAAATGGAGTCAAGGTGCTTTTGCTTATTCTCCCTTCTAAATACAACTAAATATAAATACTCTGGACACTAGAATAGATTTCAAATTTTTTTTTAATTTATTTATTTGTTAGAGAGAGAGAGCGAGCGAGCACAGGCAGAGTGGCAGGCAGAGGCAGAGGGAGAAGCAGGCTCCCCGCCGAGCAAGGAGCCCGATGTGGGACTCGATCCCAGGACGCTGGGATCATGACCTGAGCCGAAGGCAGCCGCTTAACCAACTGAGCCACCCAGGCGTCCCTAGAATAGATTTTAAAAAGCATAATAAGAAGGGTCTGATATGTGGATAGAAAACAGCTAGCTAGAAACTTTAGAGCCCGAGGAATGAAATGATGGTGAGCTGCCTGAGTTTTCTTTTTGTCCCATATATCCCAGACTAGAAACTAAAGCAATTGGTGAGTTAAAAACACCAATAAAAGCTTGCTCTCTCTAGCCAAAGCCAGGAAAAGGCAGCCTGGAAAGACAGAAACTCACAGACACTAACTACTCTATTCCAGCCAAAAATCACAGAAAAAAACTGCAGCCCCTCCCTGCAGACATGCCAGCAAAAGCCAAGTGGGGTGCCCAGACTTCCACCTTCACATACACACTATATCTATGTATATAACGTATTCTTGTATAACTAATATATGTAACATTAATTAGAACATTTAAAAGCTATACAAAGAAATGGTCAACAAATATAGGAAAAGATGCTCAACATCACTAAGCATCAGCAAAGTGCAAATCAAAATCACAAGGAAGTAACACTTCATGCCTGTTCGGATGCCATTTTTCAACAAACACACACACACACAATAACAATTGCTGGCAAGGATGTGGAGCTATTAGAACCCTTGTGCACTATTGGTAGCAACACAAATTGGTACGACCACCAGTGGAAATCAGGAAATTAAACATAGAATTACCATATTACCCAGCAATCCCACTTCTTGGTGTATATCCGAAAGAATTAAAAGCAGGATCTTGAAGAGATATTTGCGCATCCATGTTCACTGCACATTATTCACAATTACCAAGGGGTAGAAGCAACCTAAATGTCCACTGATGGATAAATGGCTAAAGAAAACGTGGCATGTATTTATAATGGAAAAAGACTCGACCTTAAAAACGAGAGAAATCTTGTCATTTCTACAATATGGATGAACCATGAGAATATTATAGTAAGTGAAACAAGCCAGTCATAGAAGGACAAATACTGTATGATTCCACTTACATGAGGTACATAAAACAGCCACATACACTGTGCCAACAGTTAAAAACACCGTGCACTTAAAAATGGTTAAGATGGTAAACTTTAGGGGGCCCTGGGTGGCTCAGTGGGTTAAGCCTCTGCCTTCGGCTCAGGTCATGATCTCAGGGTCCTGGGATCGAGCCCCACATCAGGTTCTCTGCTCAGTGGGGAGCCTGCTTCCCCCTCTCTCTCTGCCTGCCTCTCTGCCTACCTACTTGTGATTTCTCTGTCAAATAAATAAATAAATAAATAAATAATCGTTTAAAAAAAAAAAAAAAGGTGGTAAACTTTAAGTTAGTTGGTTTTGACCACAAGAGAAAAATTATTTTTAAAACATAGAGTAAAATTAAAATAAAAATTTAAGTACTGGCTTAAAAACAAAAAGAAAGCTTCAAAGTTGAAATAATAGTTGTTTAGTTGATAATCTATGCAATATATTCAAATGAGCTGAACATTTATACCCACACAAAACCTGCACACAGATGTTTATAGCGGCTTTTATTCATAGTTGCTAAAACTTGGAAGCAACCAAGACGTTCTTCAATAGACAAATGGATAAACTGTGAAACATCCATACAATGGACTATTATTCTGCTCTACAAAGAAATGAGCTATCAAGCCATGAAAAGACATGGAAGAAACCTAAATGCATATTAAGTGAAAGAAGCCAATCTGAAAAGGCTACACACAGAATGACTGCAACTATATGGTATTCTAAAAAAAGGCAGAACTATGGAGACAATAAAATGAAAATCAGTGGTTATCAGGGGTTGGGCAATTTGGTGGGATCAACAGGCAGAGCACAGGCAATGTCTGGGGCAGTGAAACTATTCCATATACTATAATGGTAGATACATTTTATACCTTTGTCAAAATCTGTAACACAATACCAAACTCAATGTATAATACCAAATTAACCTAAAATAAACTATGAACTCTAGGTGATAATGATATGTCAATGTGTCAAGTCTCACCTCAAGTACCTAGGAAAAGAAGAACAAAATAAACCCAAGCAAGCAGAAAGAAAGAAATAATAAATAAATATAAAAATAAAAATCAATGAAATTAAAAGTGGAAAAATAGAGAAAAATCAATTAAACAAAGCAGTGGGTCTTTGAAAACATCAAGCAGCGACCTCTAGCAATACCAACAAAGAAAAAAAGAAATAAGATACAAATTACCAATATCAGGAATGAATCAGGATTTTTATCACAGACCCAGAACACATCAAGGGATAATACAAGAATATCACTAACAGCGAACTCTACATGTATAAATTGGACTTAACTTAAATGAAACAGATCAATTCCACAAAAATACAAACTATTACAACACACCTAATATAAAGGATAATTTAAACAGCCCTATATGCATTAAGGAAACTGATTTTATAAATTAATAATTGCCAAAAAAGAAATTCCCAGGCCCAGATGGTTTCACTGGAGAATTCCAACAAATGCTTAATTGAAGAAGAACAAATACCAATTCTACAAAATCTTTTCCAGAAAACAGAGAGGAGGGAACACTTCCCAACTCCCAACTCATACGATAAAGCCAGAACTACCCTTATACCAAAACCAGAAAAAGCTTAATAAAAACCCAAAACTACAGACCATTAACCCTCTCTACAGCTGTAAAAATCCAAAATATTAACAAATAGAATTCAAAAATAAGTAAAAATAATTATAGACCATGACCAAGTGGGGATTACTACAGGGATGCAAGTTTGGTTTGATATTTGAAAATCAGTCAATATAATCTACCATATTAAAGCTAAAGAAGAAATATCACATGAGCATATCACTCGATGCAGAGAAAAAATATCTGACAAACTTCAACACCGATTCATGATTAAAAACTCTTAGAAAAATAGGAATGGAGGGAAACTTCCTCAAATTTATTTTTTAAATTCATTTTAAAAAACCACGGTTAAACTTATGGTTATTAGTGAAAGTATTCTTTCCTCCTAAGATTGGAAAAAAGGCAAGGATGTCCACTCACCATTTTTACTCAACATAGTATTGCAAATTCTAGCCAATGCAAGAAGACTAGAAAAGGAAATTAAAAGGATACAGATCAGAAAGGAAGAAATAAAACTGCCTCTCTTTGCAGGTAACACAATGGTCTATATAGAAAATCCTAAGGAATACAGAAAAAAATTCTAGAACTAGGGGTGCCTGGGTGGCTCAGTTGGTTGAATGGCTGCTTTCCACTCAAGTCATGATCCTGGAGTCCTAGGACTGAGTCTCCCATCGGGCTCCCTGCTCAGTGGGGAGTCTGCTTCTCCCTCTAACCTTACCCCCTGTCATGCTCTCTCTCTCTCTCTCTCTCATTCTTCCTCTCCCAAATAAATAAAATCTTTTTTTAAAAATTCCAAAACTAGTAAACAAATTTAGCAAGGCTACAGGATAAAAGAGAAACACAGAAAAATCATTTGTTTGAGGCACCTGGGTGACTCAGTCAGTTAAGCATCCAACTCTTGATTTCAGCTTAAGTCATGCTTTCGGGGTTGTGGGATTGAGCCCCATGTTGGGCTCTGTGCTCAGTTGAGAGTATGCTTGAGAGTCTCTCTCCCTCTGCCCCTCCTCCCACTCACACTGGCACTCTCTAAAATGAATGAATGAATGAGTAAAAATCAATTGGTTTTCTACATACTAGCAATAAACGTATGGACACCAAAATTAAAAATCCAATACCATTTACAACCATTCAAAACAAAACCAAAAACTTATGTCTAAATCTAAGAACACGTACAAAGCTTCCTTAACGCCGATGAAAAAAATAGAAGATACAAATAAATGGAGAGATGCACCATGTTAATTTATTGGAAAACTAAACAGAAAATATGTCAATTCTACCCAAATTCATATATGAGTTTAATGAAATTCCTATCAAAATACTTGCAAGACATTCTGTAGGTAAGGATTATTCTAAAATTTATGTGAAAAGACAAAAAAATGAGAATAAGTAAAATAATTTTAGGGGAAAAAGAAGTAGGAGGAATCAGCCTGATTTCCAGACTTTTTATAAAACTACAGTAATCAAGGTTGTGTGGTATTTGGTAGAGGGAAAGCCATATAGATTAATGGGAACAGAACAGAGGAGGGTCAGGGTGCCTGGGTGGCTCAGTCATTAACCGTCTGCCTTCGGCTCAGGTCATGATCCTAGAGTCCTGGATTTGAGCCCCACATCCGGCTCCCTGCTCAGCAGTAAGCCCACTTCTCCCTCTCCCACTCCCCACGCCCCTGCTTGTGTTCCCTCTCTCGCTGTGTCTCTATCAAATAAATCGATAAAATCTTTAAGAAAAAAAAAGAAAGAGGATGTTCTGAAGATCGGCCCTCAAAATATGCCTGAATAATTTCTGACAAACATATTCAATGGAGGAAAGATAGCCTTTTCAACAAAGGGTGCTGGAACAATGAAGCAAAAAATGAACCTCAATAGAAGTCTCACACCTTACATAACATTAACTCAAAATGGACCACAGACTTAAAACACAAAACTATAAAACTTTTAAGAAAAAAAGACAAAATCTTCAGTATCAAGGGGCAGGCAGAGTTCTTAGAAATGACACCAGAAACATGTTCCACAGAAAGAAAAAATAGATAAACTGGATTTCATCAAAGTTAAAAACAAAACAAAAACAAACAGAAAGGTCTTAGGAATTAAAAATCCTGATAAATAAAAAATTCAACAGGGTATTTGGAATGTAAAGCTGAGGAAATCTGCCAGAAAGTAGAGAGGGGGGAAAAAAAGAAAGAAAAAGAAAAGGGAGAAAACACGAAATATTAGAAAATCAATTCAGGAGAACCAACATCCAAAATAACAGCAATTTCAGACAAAAGGAAGACAGAATAGGATATCACCAAATGAGACAGGCCAAAATTCCTCACAATGTAAGGATAGGAATCTCTTGATTACATGGGGACACCATTTATAAATACATAATAAATGTACACAGCAAGGTGTATCATCAAGGTATTTCAGCACTATAAACAAAGGGGAAACATAAATTTCTAGGGGGAAAAAAAATGGGTCACACCCGAAGAGCCGATATTAGAATGACTTCGAACTTCCTATGCACAACAATGAAAGCTAAAATACATGGTACAGCAATGCTTTCAAATACCTGAATGAAATGATTTCTGAGACAGAATTTTACACACAAGGTTTCATACGTGTGAGCATAAAATAAAGACACTTCCAGACTTTTAAGGTCTCAAGAATTTACGTACTATGCATAAGGAAGCTACCATAGGATAAGCTCCACCAAAATGAGGAAGTAAAGCAAAAAAACCTGAGTCAGGAAATCTAACAAAAAAGTGAGGCAAAGGGAATGACTAAGAAATTCCAAGATAAGACTGTAAATTGGGCCTAGAGAGCAACCAAACCAGATTTCACTGAGTTAGGAGACTGAGATTTCTTCAAGATAAAATGGACAGAACACATAAGTGCATTTAAAAGTTGTTGTTGTTTTTTTTAATGATTTCTACAGCCCAGGGAGAGTTTGGGGTTAAACTGTTGAAAAGTACATAGGAAAGACAGACCAAAAAATTGAAAAAGATTATTAATTCCAGTGAAAACAGAGTTATACAGAAAAGGCATAGTAATTCTAGTCCACCAGAAGACTCTGCAAGTACAGTGTTTTCATACATGTAAAAACAAATACTACTTAACATATTGCCAAAACTTCTTGCAGCAGAATTGGAAGTGAGCATGAGTGCAGGTATCTGGGAAAAAGGGTGTGCAGGGGATGAAACAGAGCTAAATTTTTGCTTTCCATACTATATATTGCCTAAAATGGAGAAAAAAAAATCAGGAACTAGCAATATCAGCATGTTATTTTGAAACATATCAAATGAATCAACCAAAAGTGGTTGTCTCTGGGACACTGCAGTGACATAGGAGGGCGCCTCAGGGAAGTGCTTGAAGTTTTGGGGAAAAAGCTTAGTTCACCTATGTGATTTAAGTTGTGAAAAAATATAAACTCAAAATGGAACCAAATCTTCCCCAGCTAATACACAGCTGGACCAGAACTTGAACTCATGTAACCGAGTTCCCGATCGGGTGTGTTAATTTGTGACCTCGTAAGGGGCCTATGTCCTCCTAGTTCCACACCCGCCTAGCACAAAGCCAGCCCTCAAACACGTTTCTGAACAAGTGGGAGAAAGTTAAAGAACGGGATTACTTTCATAATGCCAGAAAATGAATGAGAAGGGCATTCCAGACAGAGGAAACAGCAGAAGCAAAGACAGGAAAGGGAGTGTGTGTGAGAGAGCTCAGCAAGGCAGGGACAAGGGGAGGAGGGGCAAAGAGAAGCAGCCAGAAAACCCAGTGGCCACGGGCGGGAGATGCAGTGAGGCTGGTTGTCCCGAGCTCTGTGGCAGGGGCGCGGACGCACACTGATTCTTTGAGGACGGATCTGGGCGCCCTATGTATTTGAGCCTTGGGGTTTTTTGTTACTGTTTTGCAATGATGACAACGACACTTATTTCTCTCAGTAAATGGTTTCTTCTCAAATGGTTTCAGCTTTTTGGAATCTAAAGTAGTACGAGGCTCTCTAAAATCCTGAGGTCTTTTTCAGTTCACCCAACTGCCGTACAGCTGGTTACTCTAAGTGGCGCCCGAAGGGCCAACTCCACAGCAGAGAACAGGGAAGCACAGCCTCGTGGAATCCCTACAATGCCACCTTCACTCATTTTTTTGGACCTCTTTTTGTTCTTTACAAGAGCATGAGAATCCCGGGCATAAAGGAATCATCTCTAGGTGAATATTTGGATCAGATATTACCATTATTCATACATTCATTTCATCCAAAAAGTCTATTAAGTATAGCTGACACTTGAACAAGGGGAGTTTGAACAGCATGAATCTAGATGTGTATTTCTTCACTTAAATATGGTACAGTTCTGTAAATGTTATTTTCCTTATGATTTTTTTTTCTTTTTTTTAAAGTAGGCTCCAAGTGGGGCTTGAACTCACAACACTGAGATTAAGACCTAAACTGAGATCGAGAGTCAGACACTTAACCCACTGAGCCACCCAGGTGCCCCTTCTCATGATTTTCTTAATATTTTCTTTCCTTTAGCTTCCTTTATTTCAAGAACACCGTGTATAATACATACAACATACAAAATGTGCATTGACTGTTTATGTTACCAGTAAGACTCGCAGTCAACAGCAGGCTGCTACTAGTTAAGTTTTGGGGGTGCTGAAAGTAATACGAGGATTTTCAACTCTTCAGGGGTCAACTCCCCAGCCCCTGTATTGTTCAAGGATCAATTGTATTTACTTTATGCCAAGCAGGCTGCTGAAATATAAAGGTCCTGATTTTTTATTTTATTTTATCTTTTATTTTTTTTAAAGACAGACCTTCTTTCTTTATTTTTTTTAAAAGATTTTATTTATTTATTTATTTGATAGAGATCACAAGTAGGCAGAGAGGCAGGCAGAGAGAGAAGGGGGTAAGCAGGCTCCCCACTGAGCAAAGAGCCCGATGTGGGGCTCGACCCTGAGATCCATGACCTGAGCTAAAGGCAGAGGCTTAACCCACTGAGCCACCCAGGTGCCCCATCCTGATTTTTTAAAAAACTTACCTTCTGATGGCAGAATTACTTATAAGATAAAAAGATAAGCAATATAATTGGCGTAAACAAAAGTATTGTGGAAACAGAAAGGAATAAAAGACTATCTAAGGGGGCCCCTGGGTGGCTCAGTCAGTTAAGCCTCTGACTCTTGATTTTGGCTCAGGTCATGATCTCAGGGTCGTAAGATTGAGCCTGTGTCATAAGATTGAGCCTGTGTCAGGTGTGGAGCCTGCTTAAGATTCTCTTTCTCCCTTTCTCATTGCCCCTCCCCCCCCCCACTTGATCTCTCTCTTAAAAAAAAAAAAAAAAAGACTATTTAAGATTTTTAATGTATAATATCAAATAGAAGTGAAAGTAAGAGACCATCAAACTCCCACATACCCACCGCTCTGCTTCTATGGTAACCCTCTGCCAACTTTCTCTTCTAAATCCACTCATTAACTTTAAGACATCATGTTATTTCATCCACAAATATTTCAGCATATATCTCTAACAAACAGGGACTCTTTCTTTAAACACAGCATGAATCTGAGTTGTGAAAACATAGTTTTTAAGATGTGAGTATAATTTACATATAGTAATAAATGCACAGATCTTAAGGTGTTCAGTTGAATTCTAACACTTGTATAGCCCTGTATAACCACTACCCAAAACAAGATATAGAATGTTTCTATGGCCCAGAAAGTTCCCACACACCTTCTTCTAGTCAATTTCCCACACTCAGATGACCACTTCCTGATTTCTGTTCCCACAGATCACTTTTGCCCATCCTTGGACTTTTTTTTTTTAATTTTTTAAATTAATTTATTTATTTTAATAAACATATAATGTATTTTTATCTCCAGGGGTACAGGTCTGTGAATCGCCAGGTTTACACATTTCACAGCACTCATGATAGCACATACCCTCCCCAATGTCCATATCCCCACCACCCTCTCCCGTCCCCCCTCCCCCCAGCAACCCTCAGTCTGTTTTTTTTTGATTGAGTCTTTTATGGTTTGTCTCCCTCCCAATCCCATCTTCTTTCATTTTTTTCTTTTCCTACCCCCCTCAACCCCCCCACATTGCATCTCTACTTCCTTATATTAGGGAGATCATATGATAGTTGTCTTTTTCCGATTGACTTATTTCACTAAGCATAATACCCTCCAGTTCCATCCACGTTGTCGCAAATGGCAAGATTTCATTTCTTTTGATGGCTGCATAGTATTCCATTATATATATATACCACCTCTTCTTTATCCATTCATCTGTTGATGGACATCTAGGTTCTTTCCATCATTTGGCTACTGTGGACATTGCTGCTATAAACATTCGGGTGCATGTGCCCCTTCGGAGCACCACATTTGTATCTTTAGGATATATACCCAGTAGTGCAATCGCTGGGTCATAGGGTAGCTCTATTTTCAGTTTTTTGAGGAACCTCCACACTGTTTTCCAGAGTGGTTGCACCAGTTTGCATTCCCACCAACAGTGAAGGAGGGTTCCCCTCTCTCTGCATCCTCGCCAGCGTCTGTCATTTCTTGACTTGTTAATTTTAGCCATTCTGACTGGTGTGAGGTGGTCCGTCCTTGGACTTTTATAAATGAAATCATAGAGTATGTATGAGTAAGAGGTTTGTAGTCCAAGAAAAGGGAAAACCATCTCTGGAGGACAGAACTACACATAAAAAATACAAAGGTATATTCACAGAATGCTGAGAAGCTCAAGAGGGATTAAAACCAGGATTGGCAGTAGGCAAGTCTAGAAGAGGAGGCTCAATGGAGAGCTAGGGTTTCTGGATTAAACTCCATAGTTCTGGGAATGAAGTCATGAAATAAACTTATCCTGATGCACAAGCATTTCTCTGACCTTAAAAGCTGGTCAATTCTCTCAGCATCCTCCTTCCTCCTCAGCCTCCAGCTAACGGTGACCAAGACGGCAGAAGCAAGCTCTACCCCAAGCCTCTTCACTCGCATCTTGTGCTGAGGCTCCTCTGCCATCTCAGGGAAGGAACAAGCCTCCCCAAACCTCCCAACACCCTTCTTAGGAGAGGGTACATTTTCAACAAGCAATCCCAAGTCTCAGGGGCAGCCTTACCATTATCTGGATTTCTCTCTTGCACACCTGGAGATCATGCTCATTGTTGACAAACATGCGTTTCAAGGCACATTTCATTCCATTGCTTGTCCTCACCAGAAACACGATGGCAAATCCACCTGTGAGGGAAACACACAAAAAAGCTCTTTGAGTCATGTTCAAAAAGCCAGTCAGACAACCATGGTGGCTGCAGCTTTGTGCTGTCACTGTTAATGGTACCAATGCCATCATCAGCTGCGCCTAAGGGCTGGCCTGGCCTAGAAGGCACTCTTGGATTCAAGGGTCTCAGGGATATTACCATGGGATTGGATGGAAAGAGTCAGAAAAACTGCTGAACACCTACGTCAGGAAAAGAGAAGAAGAGTAATTATCTTGCAAAGAACCTACCGATAAACAGATGAACAAACAGATGGAAGAAAAAAGAAATATATTCCAACCACTGTCCTAGGCACTTTGAGTTCTTAATAAATTCTTACTACAATCCTGTGAGGCTGGGTATTATTTTTCCCTTAAGGACAATGACTAGCTAGAGAAAACAGAGGCTCAAAGAGATTAGATTCTACCAAGAATTAAAAAAAAAAATTAATTCAGCACTTAACGAGAGGCTTGGAAATTTTAATAATTGTTATAATAACAGTTGTCTAATTCAAGATGCTTTCTCTTCCTTCTCAACCCTCCTCACCCCTCTCCCAACTTAGATCGACAATTGACCTTGAGGAATTCTCCTGCTTTTCCTGCCTTATGGGCTACTGAGAAGACACAAAATACAGGTATCAAAGTGTTCCTTAACACAGCAGACACCAGGAAAGTATAACTCAATTAGTGGGCAGATGTTTTAACACCCACATCAAACCTTTCTCTTAAAGACCAAAATTCATTAAAAAATTTTTTATATAACTCTAACAGAAATCCTCAAATGCTCTGGATTGGTTACACCTTAGCATTCCACAGATTCTTAGAACTCCTTCCTTCGATCTCAAATCCCAAACACTGTAGGAGGTGTTCAGTGCCATTGTTAACAGGGGTTATTGAGAGATACGGTGCTGCAAAGCTGTCAAAGCTGAAGGCTCTGGGATAAGCATTAGTAAGACTGGGCACTTAGTCCATCTGTCTGCTCATAGACCATCATAATTTAACTAGAACCATCCCGCGTATTGACCCTGGGTAGCAGCAGCAGCAACAACAACAAAGTTTCGAGGCTATTCTTTGCACACACGTGATCCCTGATTGGATGGAGAGGGACACAGAGGGAAGTTGCCAGTGTGGGAAGTTGAGTGGAGGCTCTGGTGTAGTGCTGAGGCTAGCAGCCACGTGCAAAACTGATAGCAAAAGCAGTGACTCTCTAGATCGTGAGGCAGAAGACTGGAGTCCTGTTGAATCTCCCCCTACCTCCTCTGAGGCCCAGAGGCACCTGAGCACCGGGGCCATTTCCTCGTGTAGCCTCACAATGTGCATTCTTTTCCAAGTCTCCTTGTCTAGGTTTCTGCAGCTTGTAACCAAAGAGAGCCTCAATCGGAAGGCACTCTTGCGTGTTTTCATCCGATACACAAATAATTCTGTGTTTGCAAAAATGTTAATGGGCTCAAATGTTCCAAGTGTCCATGTTGACAGTGTCTACCAGACTGCATGTTTGTACATTTCCTATCATAGCTTCCTCCTTCAGGAGTCAGGTGAACATGGAGATTCGCCGTGATGTCTTTAATTTCCACAGTCATCTTGAATCTTTGTATCTCAGTAACATTTCCCATTTTCTCCTAATACTTTACGGTCCACTCACACTGCTCAACTGTCGATTTTAATTCTAGAAATTCACTTTAAAAATTTGTTTACAACACTACCATGTACTGACAAGTAGGGGTGTTATGACATTCAGACACAATCTCCATTTTAAGACGCGTATTGTTTTACATTCGAATTTTTAGGATGTTAGAATTTTTCTTGTGATAAATATGTACATTGAATGCAGTAGTTGATCTTCTTTTCCCCAAAAAGCTATTAAATTCATGATGTGTCTTATTTCCAATCAGAATCAGAAATGCTAATATAAATTATAAAATGTCTATATGTATTCATAATTATTTTGTGAACAGCCTGAGTAGTCATTTTATAGATATTTCAATTTTTAAAGGGATTTTTATTTAATTAATTAATTAATTAATTTATTTATTTATTTACTTATCTGCGATAGAGTGTGAGAGAGAGCACAAGCAGGGCAGAGGGAAAGGGAGAAGCAGGCTCCCCCGCTAAGCAGGGACCCTGATGCGGGGCTCGCTCCCAGGACCCTGGGATCATGACCTGAGCTGAAAGCTGACACCTGACCGACTCAGCCACCCAGGCACCCCAGGTATTTCAATTTTTTTTTTTTTTTAAATCACAGGTCTACAGACTTTGTATCAACAGTGCTCCTAGAGAGAATTAATCTTAGCATTTTGCTTTATGAAGAGACGAACTGAGTGAGGCTTAGGAGTCCCATAGCTAATTATGCAGAACCTGTCATTCTGTTGACTGTCCAAACAACGCTCTTTCCACTTTATTCATCTCAGAGAAAGTCTGTGTAACAGCCCCTTTAGATACTAAGGAGACACCAAACAGTGCTGCAGAACCTGAGCTGGGAAGGGCCATTTCTACAGTTCCACGATGCACGGAACCACGGGAGGACATGGCAATCCTTTCGGAAGCAGGCTGATGATGCAGCAATCCGAGATAACTGCCACCAGATGGGAGCAGTGTAGTTTTCTTTGCCAGGTAGCAAGATGACCTTTCCAGCTGAAACTGAAGAAATGTGGCAGATGTCTACGTCACGATCCAGGCAAGCACAAAGGGTTGAGATGAGCCAGCCAAGATTCTCCAAGCCTGTGACCATCACAGACCTGAAGGTAAAGCAATGAACCTGTGTGCCTAACACAGATGGAACCACATGATTTAGCTTCTATGCCCACAAAAGGGCTTATTTGCAGGTGACAAGCATGTTAAGTCAGAGCTCCTTGATCAAATTCAAAGGCTGCTAGTATGTGTCAGTTTAAAGATGCTGGTTGCTAGCACTGTGCAGTCGACCAACTAGAGATGTACATTACTTGGTTCAAAAGAAGAGGGGACACAGCACTGCTTGAGGTACTGCTCAAGCACAGGCCCGAGACCCCCGTACAGATCAGGGGACGAAGATTCTCGGCCACGGATAAAGAGAGCCCAGGCTGTTACACAAGAAGGCAACTATACGACTGTCAGCAGAGATGCATATTTCAGATTGAGCTGCATCCCAAAACCTTGATGAAATGGAAAAACCTAAAGCTGAGCTGGGGACAGTTTGGACAGAGGTAAGAAAAGCTAACGTGCAGGACAGCCTGTGCCAATCTGCCCACTGGAATCTGTGCCAGTCCCTCGGCCTACTCGCATTCTTTTCTGAAACGCTAAGATATTCCCTATGGTTGCGTTGGGATCCACTTTGAGGGGAAATTCATGAATTTATGGAATCACAAAGGGACAAAGGATTCATTCCATGGTGTGAGGTAATCAACTGAAACAGCCATGATAAATTTTGACACAGACACACTTTAGCCCCTTAAATATGTCAGACCATTCTTTTATTCCCACAAAGAAACATGTGTTCTCCCACTTTCCCTAAAATATATAGCACTTTTGGGTATATCTCCCCCTCATTCTTTTTTATTTTGGCTTAAAAATTTTTTTTAAAGATTTTTATTTATTTATTTGACAGACAGAGATCACAGATAGGCAGAGAGGCAGGCAGAGAGAGAGAGGAAAGGAAGCAGGCTCCCTGTCGAGCAGAGAGCCCAATGTGGGGCTTGATCCCAGGACCCTGGGATCATGACCCGAGCCGAAGGCAGAGGCTTTAACCCACTGAGCCACCCAGGCTCCCCACCCCCCAATTTTTTTTTTATTAAAAAAGAATTACTAAAAAAAAAAATAATAAAATAAAATAAAAAAAATAAAAAAAAATAAAAAAGAATTACTAGTTTCAGGTAGAATTTAGTGGATTCATCACTTATATATGACACCCAGTGCTCATCCCAAGTGCCCTCCTTAATGCCCATCACCCAGTTACCCCATCCCCCACCCACTCCCCTCCAGCAACCCTCAGTTTATTCCCTATGGTTAAAGAGTTTCTTATGGTTTGCCTCCCTGTTTTCATCTTATTTTATTTTTCCTTCCCTTTCCCTATGTTCGTCTGTTTCTTAAATTCCACACATAAGTGAAATCATATGATAATTGTCTTTCTCTGACTTATTTTGCTTAGCATAATACCCTCTTATTCCACCCATGTCATTGCAAATGGTAAGATTTCATTCTTTTTGATGGCTGAGTAATAGTCCATTGCATGTGTGTATGTGTGTGTATGTGTATGTGTATCTCACCTCTTTTTTATCCATTCATCTGTTGATAGACATCTGGGCTCTTTCCATAGTTTGACTATTGTGGACATTGCTGCTATAAACATTGGGGTACAGGTGCCCCTCTGAATCACTATGTTTGTATCCTTTGGATAAATACCTAGTGATGTAATTGCTTGGTCACAGGGTAGCTCCTCCTAATTTTTAATGATGTGGATGGGTACTTATCACTCACTATGAGATTAGAGATTTTTGTCTCCTCGGTTCCCCTCTGTATAACAGCGCCTAACATACATCAGGCACTCAAAAATTAATTAACTTCCTTCTGATTGTTACTATAGAGAATAGAAAAGTCTACAGAAGGTGGTGGGGGTGGGGGAAGACCATGGGAAACTAAAGCAATGGCTCACATATAGGAACAGCCACTACATAACTCCGGATAATCAGTGCCATAAGAATATGGACCTAGGTCTGCTAGTTCCTAAAGATAACCTGGGAACTCAAAACTGTATGTGAAATATCCACATGTAAACCCTGGTGACAATCACATTCTAAATTAACACTGGACAGGCTGACACTACAGAGCTAAAGGAAACACATTTGAAAGGCTGAGTCTCTGAGCGTTAATTTCCTCCGTCTGATCTAGTCTAACCCCTCATCTAACTGATGGCCAGGGGAGAAAGTCCCACAGCCAGTGGTACACAAAGTGGGGAGATATATATATACACATACATATATACACACACACACACACACACACACACACACACATATACACACACATATGTATGTGTATATATATACACACACACATATATATTTTCATACATATTCATATATATATTCATATATATATTTCATATATTTCATTCATATTCATATATATATATTTTTTTTTCATACACTGGTTATCACAGTTCTTGCCTCTCTTCCCTAAAGAGGCATTTGTGGAATTTGCCCCTACCCAGCATCTGTATTTGACTTTATACTTTTTCAAAACCATTTCAAAATACATTACTTCATTTATATTTTCACAATAACTGGATGAGGCAGATGAATTACCCACTGTCCTCATTTTCCTGATAGGAAAGAAATATAGAGAGATTAAGCTCCTTTTACAAAAATACACAAAGCTGGTTAGTGGTAGAGCGCAAACTAGATCTCTCATCTTTGTAAATGCTTTAAACCAACTTTACATACAATACAATGCACCCTTCCAAGTGCAGACTTTGATGAGTTTTCACACCTTTATACTCTCTTTCAACCACGACCTCCATCAGTCCATCACTATGAACAGTTCCTTGTGCCTCTGCGTAGGCAACCACCCCCTGCCTACTATCTCATGTAACTTCTGATCTGCGATCAGTCCTGTGGATTAGTTTTGCTTGCTCCAGAATAAATGGAATCAAACAGTATGTACTATTCTGTCTGGCTTCTTCTGTATAATATTTCTGAGATTCACTCTCATTGTTACATGTATCAGTAGTTTGGGATTTTTTAAATTGCAGACTAATACTGCATTATATAGACATTCTCCACAATTAGTTTAACCATTCATCTGTTAAAGAATATTTCCACTGTTTCTACTTTGGGCTGTTATAAATAAAATGTTCATACAGAAGTCCATTTTTTGTAGACATAAGTATTTATTTCTCTTGGGTAAATAACTAGGAATGGAATTGCTGGGACATATGGTAAGTGTATATTCTAAATCCAGAATATCTTCTTGAAATCAAGGGCATAAGATCCAAAGGCCAATAGGGAGCAGAAAGATCATGCAAAGGAGGGAAACAGTCCAGGTATCACAAAATGTCTAGACAGGGACCAGTAACACAGACTCGCTGTGTCTATGGGGTAGGGACCACATCTACCAGAAAGGGCACGCCCCATGCTCATAGGCAGCCACTCCTCAAATCCAGCTCATCACTGCCCTGAAGGAATGTGGGCTGAGGGTTGCCAAGTTTTTTGACTTCCAAGAGAAGCTGGAGTTTTCTGTGAAATCTCCTGGTTTTTTTTTTTAATTTTTATTATTATTATTTTTTTAAGTAGGCTCCACACCCAGCATGGAGCCCAAGGCAGGGCTTGAACACACAACCCTGAGATCAAGATCTGGGCTGAGCTCGAGTCGTACACATAACCAACTAAGACACCCAGGTGCCCCCAAATCTCCTGATTTTTAAATTCAGGCAACAAACTTAAAAAAAAAAAATCTCTTCAAACCTGTGCAGTTAAGGAAATCTATTTCCAGGTTGGGATTGAGCTAGAGAACGCTGCTTTGATTTTGAGAGCCTTGTGAAGTAAGCAGGGCGTGTATTACAATCTCCATTTGGCCAGCTGGGAAACTGAGGCACTGAGAAGAGCCTCGGTAGCCTTAGTCCTGCCACTTAGCAGCAGGGCCAGGACTAGCATACAGGTGTGCCAGTTCCTGGCCCTCACCTTGGTCCACTCTTTTCCTGCCCCCATCTCCTCCCTTTAGCAGTAAACCATGCACAGCCCTGCTACCAGGGGAGGTAATAAAAGACACAGCAACAGGCCAGGGGCCCTCTCCAGCCAACCAGGCGGGAGCTTGGGTGCACGGCCCACAGTGTCTGCGAGCTCCCACAGACAGTGACAACCGAGAGGCCGACAAACACCCACCTACTGCATATTCACATCGAGGACGACTTCGCCAAAAGTTGCAGAAGGAACGAAAATTTTCAAAACTCTGTCACAGATGGCAAGGAGCACAACAAAGATTTTACAGGAGAAAAGGTCAATCTGCATCATTTGTCAACACTGATTTCAGTGGGGACTTGGAGTTTGTTGTTTTTTTTTTTTAACCTCAATTTCTCCTTATTTGCCTCAAATTAAAAATCCACCATGTGCGAGCTCCTTCTGGGGAACATGTTTAAGCAGTCCCTTCCTCAGGCAGAAAGAACACCCAGATGGGGGAAGACTAGAAATATTCAACTTTCTCCCCCCGCCTCCCCCCAAGAGGAACCGTGGGCACAAAGTCAGAGACTGGCAAACTCTGGCAGTGGGTGCTGAAACACCAACCCGACCCAGTAAGTCCACAGCCCAGGCTGAATGTGGGGCAGACGGCAACGGGCTCTTCCTTTCCAGCACTGGGACAATTGGAGAGCAGCCCCAGCCTGGAGGCTTCTCTGGAGGGGTTTGGCAGAAGTCTCTTAAAAAAAGAGAGAGAGAGACATTTCCAGGAAAGGCACCTGGCTTGGGACAAAAGGTTAGAGTTTAAGAAATCGAGCTGGCTCACACACCCCAGAGGCGTGGGAAGAAGTCCGCGCACAGAACCAGAGCCAGGGCACACGGGGCCGCGTCTGCCAGTAGCTAAACCCAAGCACGAGAGCCTTCCCGGAGCTCCCCGGCCCACCACTACTGTCTCGTTCCCATGGGCTTAGCAAAGGAGAGAGAAAGGGTAAGACACATCAGTAGGGCCGTGTTCTTTGTTCACTTAAATCCACCGAGCAGCTTTCCTGGGTCACACAGAGCCGTCTTCTATTCTCTCTACTACAGCCAGGGTGATGATCTTTTAAAAACGGAAAGTGAGGATCATTCAGCTTCGTGGAGCCCCTCAGTGGCTTGCTGCCCCTTTGTGAATAAAGCTCCGAATGCTGGCGACAGCCTGCAAGGCCCCACATGATGGGACGCGACCTCTCGGCAGCCTCACTCCTACACCCCAGCCTGCCATGGCTCTCTGTGGTCCAGCCCCAGCTGCGTTCTTTCTTCCTCAATGTTGCTTATACTCCACCCTCCCTAAGGATTTCTGTGCATGCTACTCCCTTTGCCCTATGCACCCTTGGTCTGACCAGCTCCTACAAGGCATCCTTTGGCTTTCAGGCTGTTCCTTGGATGAGGCTTCCTTGATTGCCCCTGGCCCTACCCCCTTCTTCTGATTTAAGTTAAATCCCTTGTTACACACAGCACCCTCCACTTTTCCTTTGGGACACAGCAGGAGTGTAATTAAATACTTAGGTAGGTAATTCCTGGTTTGATGCCTTCTTCCCCTGAACCCTGTAAAGTGCACAAGATCAGGGACAATGACTGACTCTGCCACCCAGCACCGTGCCCACTGCATAAAAGGCACTCAGTGTTTGTGACACAATGTGTCTGCCCAACACCAAAATGATACCCACCCCCCACCCCAGAAAAAAACCCCAAACAACAGAAAACACGACACGGTCCCAGGCTTTCAGAAGATTAAACTCTAGTTTGGGATAGAAGGGACACATTTTGAGAAAAGGGCCCCTGGGGATAAGGGGGTCTACCCCTATAGAGAAAAAAGCCCTGAGCGCTCAGCCTCGTACTACAGAGGGCTGCAGGAGACGGGAGCCAACTGGACAGTCACGTGGGCAGCGTGCTCACAGGGCGGCATCGTGGAGAGCTGCAGAGAAATCTCTGTGCTGTCACACAGTGACACTTTCTCTATGCGCCACTCCTTCTTTTAAAAATAACACTTGAGCTGGAAATGAAACCCCTCTTCGGTGGAGAAGGAAAAGAAATCAAACAACCCCATGCTCCATCCTGCAGCATCCCTCCCATGAAGAAGTGGAGAGCCTCTTGGGCCTGAACTGTCTCAGTCTCTGGTGCTAGCAATCTTCTGATAAGTGGTGTGCAAACAGACAGAGTGGCTGAGATCAGCTCTGTCAGTCCCCGACTGCAGACATCCAAGCTCTGGTGTGTGTCTCCACCAAGATGTGTGTTACTGGTCCACACTCTCCAAAGGAGAACTGGGGTTTTGGCAAAGGCAAAGGATGGCTGATATTCTCTCAGCTCCCAACTGTTAATTTTAGAGCATTCCACCTTCACTTCACGCTAAAGCCTTTTGTCTGAGGTTCAGGAATTCTGGATGTATGACCCATCACTGCCATACGCCAACCCCGAGGTGTGGTCCCTCCCCCTGGACTTGCGCACCAGTTCAGTTTCCTTCCCCTCCCAACTCCTGCCATCACCAAGCTGATTTCACTGAGTCTTAACAATTCTATCCCTTAAACTTCTCCAGAATCCATCCTCTCTACCCCATCCCTGGGGCTCCTTCACACTCTCCTCTTTTCTTACCAGGAGAACTAAAATACAGTCCTCCGTTTCTGTGCCCTGAATCTCTTTCTCTTTTAGAACTTGTATCTAATAATTCCTCTATTAGTTCCCCAACTCATACCTAATAACTCCTCTTCCCCAATTCATATCTAATAACTCCTCTTATTTTTTTTAAAGATTTTATTCATTTATTTGACAAAGAGA